>NW_028123006.1:0-200170 GCF_965194805.1 Balaenoptera borealis | reverse complement strand
GGCAATTTACATCCCGCCCATCAGCGTAGCAAGGCTCCCGTTTCTCCATGGCCTGTCCTGCATTTCTGGTTTTGACACTTTATTCAGCATGGCCCTTTTGACCGATGGGAAGCGAGACTTCTTTGTAGCGCTGATTTGCCTTTCCAGGTTGCTTGGTTGGCCAAAAAGGGCGTATGCGTTTTTTCCTGAATATATTCAGGAAAAAACGCATACGCCCTTTTTGGCCAAGGGCATCATTGTCGAGGTTTTGCCGCTTTTCCTGTGCTTTAAAGGCGATTCGACTCTACCTCCTGAAATCTGTTTCCTGCAATTCTGCCTTGCTTTCAAATCCTCCTCGTTGCCTTCCCTCAATATATTTGTGGACGAGAGTTATCATTTATAACTCTGCAGGTTTGTGAATTGCAGTGCCCCTGAGCTCGATTTTTCAACTCGCTTTTTTGGGAGCTGGCCGCAAAAGCGTAGGATTGCTTCAGGCCCTGTTCTGCTTCCGGGCGGCAGGCTGAGCCTGTGGTTAATTCTTCTTCCTGATGGGAAAATAGAGTGACCTGTGCCTGTCCCAACACCTAGAGCTAGTCTCTCACTGGTTCCCCCTCTTCCCGTTCATCCTCAGGACAAATTGCAACCTGTACGGAACAGGAGGTTAAAGGTGCTGATTCTCGAAGGAGGGAGATTGCTAGTAAAGCGGCTGTAATGGCCAACCCGAGCACAAGGAGATGAGAAATGAGGTGCGTTTTCGAAACCTTTCCCGATCACACGGTGTACCATCTTCTGGGTTTCTCATGCATGTTTTCGATGTAGGAAGATGCCCTTGAACCTGGAGATTTTGGACCCATGGGATGGATACCACGCAGTATTACTTTAAAGGGTCTGCGTTTGCTCACCCAACCTCACCAAACCTCTCAGCCCCAAGAGTGTCCACCCTTATGTCTCAATCAGCTGTGGGTCTAGAGATGGTCAATAAAGGTGGCATCACAGCCCCTGAACGAATTTTGTAAGAATTTCTCTCTCTTTCACTGTCTTTGTTTCACGGGTTTTTAAAAGTAATTGATTTTTATAATGGGGTTTAGCTGCTTTTCACTGCTGTGTTTATGCCGCTTTACACCCACTTGACTCACTTACAGAGAGATATCAATACATAGCTTTGAAGATTCTTCCTAGTCAGATATATTCTTGGGCGGTGAATAGGGGGTGTCGAGTCCAGTTCACTGAGCAAGGAGTAGGTCTTGTCTATTACATATTGGGTTTATTGAACGGTATCTGAGCTAATTTGAAACCCTTGTTTTCTGCCTCACCCGACCTCACCTTTCCCGTTAAGCAGCCATAGTGTGTTTTGTAAACGTGTGTCTCTGTTCTGTTTTGTAATTCAGTTCAAGTGTAGCGGTTTTTACATTCCCTCTATAAGTAATATCTTATGATAAGTGTCGTTTTCTGGTTGACTTATTTCACTTAGAATCGTCGTACCTAAATCCACTCATCATGCTGCTACTAGCCTTATGACGTTGATTTCATGGCTGAGTGATATTCCATTGTACATAAGGACCACAACTTCTTTATCCATTTTTTTCTTTCCTGGGATATTTAAGGTGTAACGAAGTGGAGGTTCTTGTCAACAGAGCAGCCCTAAACTTTGGGGTGCCTGTGTCTTGCTGATTTTTAGTTTTCCCAATTTATATGCCCATGAGTGGAAGTGCCCTATGCTCTCTAAGCTGAGTTTTTTAGAGGTTTCAGGACACACCGTACACTTCTCCAGAGTGGCTGTTGGCAATTTACATCCCGCCCATCAGTGTAGCAAGGCTCCCGTTTCTCCATGGCCTGTCCTGCATTTCTGGTTTTGACACTTTATTCAGCATGGCCCTTTTGACCGATGGGAAGCGAGACTTCTTTGTAGCGCTGATTTGCCTTTCCAGGTTGCTTGGTTGGCCAAAAAGGGCGTATGCGTTTTTTCCTGAATATATTCAGGAAAAAACGCATACGCCCTTTTTGGCCAAGGGCATCATGGTCGAGGTTTTGCCGCTTTTCCTGTGCTTTAAAGGCGATTCGACTCTACCTCCTGAAATCTGTTTCCTGCAATTCTGCCTTGCTTTCAAATCCTCCTCGTTGCCTTCCCTCAATATATTTGTGGACGAGAGTTATCATTTATAACTCTGCAGGTTTGTGAATTGCAGTGCCCCTGAGCTCGATTTTTCAACTCGCTTTTTTGGGAGCTGGCCGCAAAAGCGCAGGATTGCTTCAGGCCCTGTTCTGCTTCCGGGCGGCAGGCTGAGCCTGTGGTTAATTCTTCTTCCTGATGGGAAAATAGAGTGACCTGTGCCTGTCCCAACACCTAGAGCTAGTCTCTCACTGGTTCCCCCTCTTCCCGTTCATCCTCAGGACAAATTGCAACCTGTACGGAACAGGAGGTTAAAGGTGCTGATTCTCGAAGGAGGGAGATTGCTAGTAAAGCGGCTGTAATGGCCAACCCGAGCACAAGGAGATGAGAAATGAGGTGCGTTTTCGAAACCTTTCCCGATCACACGGTGTACCATCTTCTGGGTTTCTCATGCATGTTTTCGATGTAGGAAGATGCCCTTGAACCTGGAGATTTTGGACCCATGGGATGGATACCACGCAGTATTACTTTAAAGGGTCTGCGTTTGCTCACCCAACCTCACCAAACCTCTCAGCCCCAAGAGTGTCCACCCTTATGTCTCAATCAGCTGTGGGTCTAGAGATGGTCAATAAAGGTGGCATCACAGCCCCTGAACGAATTTTGTAAGAATTTCTCTCTCTTTCACTGTCTTTGTTTCACGGGTTTTTAAAAGTAATTGATTTTTATAATGGGGTTTAGCTGCTTTTCACTGCTGTGTTTATGCCGCTTTACACCCACTTGACTCACTTACAGAGGGATATCAATACATTGGTTTTAAGATTCTTACTAGTCAGATATATTCTTGGGCGGTGAACAGGGGGTGTTGAGTCCAGTTCACTGAGCAAGGAGTAGGTCTTGTCTATTACATATTGGGTTTATGGAACGGTATCTGAGCTAATTTGAAACCCTTGTTTTATGCATCACCCACCTCACCTTTCCCGTTAAGCAGCCATAGTGTGTCTTCTAAACGTGTGACGCTGTTCTGTTTTGTAATTCCGTTCAAGTGTAGCGGTTTTTGCATTCCCTCTCTAAGTGATATCTTATGATAAGTGTCTTTTTCTGTGTGACTTATTTCACTTAGAATCGTCGTACCTAAATCCTCTCATCATGCTGCTACTAGCCTTATGACGTTAATTTCATGGCTGAGTGATATGCCATTGTACATAAGGACCACAACTTCCTTATCCATGTTTCTCTTTCCTGGGATATTTAAGGTGTAACGAAGTGGAGGTTCTTGTCAACAGAGCAGCCCTAAACTTTGGGGTGCCTGTGTCTTGCTGATTTTTAGTTTTCCCAATTTATACGCCCATGAGTGGAAGTGCCCTATGCTCTCTAAGCTGAGTTTTTTAGATGTTTCAGGACACACCGTACACTTCTCCAGAGTGGCTGTTGACAATTTACATCCCGCGCATCAGCGTAGCAAGGCTCCCGTTTCACCATGGCCTGTCCTGCATTTCTGGTTTTGACACTTTATTCAGCACGGCCGTTTTGACAGAAGGGAAGCGAGACTTCTTTGTAGCGCTGATTTGCCTTTCCAGGTTGCTTGGTTGGCCAAAAAGGGCGTCTGCGTTTTTTCCTGAATATATTCAGGAAAAAACGCAGACGCCCTTTTTGGCCAAGGGCATCATGGTCGAGGTTTTGCCGCTTTTCCTGTGCTTTAAAGGCGATTCGAATCTACCTCCTGAAATCTGTTTCCTGCAATTCTGACTTGCTTTCAAATCCTCTTCGTTGCCTTTCCTCAATATATTTGTGGACGAGAGTTATCATTTATAACTCTGCAGGTTTGTGAATTGCAGTGCCCCTGAGCTCCATTTTTCAACTCGTTTTCTTGGGAGCTGGCCACAAAAGCGTAGGATTGCTTCAGGCCCTATTCTGGTTCCGGGCGGCAGGCTGAGCCTGTGGTTAATTCTTCTTCCTGATGGGAAAATAGAGTGACCTGTGCCTGTCCCAACACCTAGACCTAGTCTCTCATTGTTTCCCCCTCTTCCCGTTCATCCTCAGGACAAATTGCAACCTGTACGGAACAGGAGGTTAAAGGTGCTGATTCTCCACGGAGGGAGATTGCTACTAACGCGGCTGGAATGGCGAACCCGAGCACAAGGAGATGAGAAATGACGTGCGTTTTAGAAACCTTTCCCGATCACACAGTGTACCATCTTCTGGGTTTCTCATGCATGTTTTCGATGTAGGAAGATGCCCTTGAACCTGGAGATTTGGGACCCATGAGATGGGTACCACACAGTATTACTTTAAAGGATCTGTGTTTGCTCACCCAACCTCACCAAACCTCTCAGCCCCAAGAGTGTCCACCCTTATGTCTCAATCAGCTGTGGGTTTAGAGATGGTCAATGCAGGTGGCATCACAGCCCCTGAACGAATTTTGTAAGAATTTCTCTCCCTTTCACTGTCTTTGTTTCATGGGATTTTAAAAGTAATTGATTTTTATAATGGGGTTTAGCTGCTTTTCACTGCTGTGTTTATGCTGCTTTACACCCACTTGACTCATTTACAGAGGGATATCAATACATAGCTTTGAAGATTCTTCCTAGTCAGATATATTCTTGGGCGGTGAATAGGGGGTGTCGAGTCCAGTTCACTGAGCAAGGAGTAGGTCTTGTCTATTACATATTGGGTTTATGGAACGGTATCTGAGCTAATTTGAAACCCTTGTTTTCTACCTCACCCGACCTCACCTTTCCCGTTAAGCAGCCATAGTGTGTTTTGTAAACGTGTGTCTCTGTTCTGTTTTGTAATTCAGTTCAAGTGTAGCGGTTTTTACATTCCCTCTATAAGTCATATCTTATGATAAGTGTTGTTTTCTGGTTGACTTATTTCACTTAAAATCGTCGTACCTAAATCCACTCATCATGCTGCTACTAGCCCTATGACGTTGATTTCATGGCTGAGTGATATGCCATTGTACATAAGGACCACAACTTCCTTATCCATTTTTCTCTTTCCTGGGATATTTAAGGTGTAACGAAGTGGAGGTTCTTGTCAACAGAGCAGCCCTAAACTTTGGGGTGCCTGTGTCTTGCTGATTTTTAGTTTTCCCAATTTATACGCCCATGAGTGGAAGTGCCTTATGCTCTCTATGCTGAGTTTTTTAGATGTTTCAGGAAACACCGTACACTTCTCCAGAGTGGCTGTTGGCAATTTACATCCCGCCCATCAGCGTAGTAAGGCTCCCGTTTCTCCATGGCCTGTCCTGCATTTCTGGTTTTGACACTTTATTCAGCATGGCCCTTTTGACCGATGGGAAGCGAGACTTCTTTGTAGCGCTGATTTGCCTTTCCAGGTTGCTTGGTTGGCCAAAAAGGGCGTTTGCGTTTTTTCCTGAATATATTCAGGAAAAAACGCAAACGCCCTTTTTGGCCAAGGGCATCATTGTCGAGGTTTTGCCGCTTTTCCCGAGCTTTAAAGGCGATTCAACTGTACCTCCTGAAATCTCTTTCCTGCAATTCTGCCTTGCTTTCAAATCCTCTGCGTTGCCTTCCCTCAATATATTTGTGGACGAGAGTTATCATTTCTAACTCTGCAGGTTTGTGAATTGCAGTGCCCCTGTGCTCGATTTTTCAACTCGCTTTTTTGGGAGCTGGCGGCAAAAGCACAGGATTGCTTCAGGCCCTGTTCTGCTTCCGTGCGGCAGGCTGAGCCTGTGGTTAATTCTTCTTCCTGATGGGAAAATAGAGTGACCTGTGCCTGTCCCCACACCTAGAGCTAGTCTCTCACTGGTTCCCCCTCTTCCCGTTCATCCTCAGGACAAATTGCAACCTGTACGGAACAGGAGGTTAAAGGTGCTGATTCTCGAAGGAGGGAGATTGCTAGTAAAGCGGCTGTAATGGCCAACCCGAGCACAAGGAGATGAGAAATGAGGTGCGTTTTAGAAACCTTTCCCGATCACACGGTGTACCATCTTCTGGGTTTCTCATGCATGTTTTCGATGTAGGAAGATGCCCTTGAACCTGGAGATTTTGGACCCATGGGATGGATACCACGCAGTATTACTTTAAAGGGTCTGCGTTTGCTCACCCAACCTCACCAAACCTCTCAGCCCCAAGAGTGTCCACCCTTATGTCTCAATCAGCTGTGGGTCTAGAGATGGTCAATCCAGGTGGCATCACAGCCCCTGAACGAATTTTGTAAGAATTTCTCTCTCTTTCACTGTCTTTGTTTCACGGGTTTTTAAAAGTAATTGATTTTTATAATGGGGTTTAGCTGCTTTTCACTGCTGTGTTTATGCCGCTTTACACCCACTTGACTCACTTACAGAGGGATATCAATACATTGGTTTTAAGATTCTTACTAGTCAGATATATTCTTGGGCGGTGAACAGGGGGTGTTTAGTCCACTTCACTGAGCAAGGAGTAGGTCTTGTCTATTACATATTGGGTGTATGGAACGGTATCTGAGCCTATTTGAAACCCTTGTTTTATGCACCACCCCACCTCACCTTTCCCGTTAAGTAGCCATAGTGTGTCTTCTAAACGTGTGACGCTGTTCTGTTTTGTAATTCAGTTCAAGTGTAGCGGTTTTTACATTCCCTCTATAAGTGATATCTTATGATAAGTGTCGTTTTCTGGTTGACTTATTTCACTTAGAATCGTCGTACCTAAATCCACTCATCATGCTGCTACTAGCCTTATGACGTTGATTTCATGGCTGAGTGATATTCCATTGTACATAAGGACCACAACTTCTTTATCCATTTTTTTCTTTCCTGGGATATTTAAGGTGTAACGAAGTGGAGGTTCTTGTCAACAGAGCAGCCCTAAACTTTGGGGTGCCTGTGTCTTGCTGATTTTTAGTTTTCCCAATTTATATGCCCATGAGTGGAAGTGCCCTATGCTCTCTAAGCTGAGTTTTTTAGAGGTTTCAGGACACACCGTACACTTCTCCAGAGTGGCTGTTGGCAATTTACATCCCGCCCATCAGCGTAGCAAGGCTCCCGTTTCTCCATGGCCTGTCCTGCATTTCTGGTTTTGACACTTTATTCAGCATGGCCCTTTTGACCGATGGGAAGCGAGACTTCTTTGTAGCGCTGATTTGCCTTTCCAGGTTGCTTGGTTGGCCAAAAAGGGCGTATGCGTTTTTTCCTGAATATATTCAGGAAAAAACGCATACGCCCTTTTTGGCCAAGGGCATCATGGTCGAGGTTTTGCCGCTTTTCCTGTGCTTTAAAGGCGATTCGACTCTACCTCCTGAAATCTGTTTCCTGCAATTCTGCCTTGCTTTCAAATCCTCCTCGTTGCCTTCCCTCAATATATTTGTGGACGAGAGTTATCATTTATAACTCTGCAGGTTTGTGAATTGCAGTGCCCCTGAGCTCGATTTTTCAACTCGCTTTTTTGGGAGCTGGCCGCAAAAGCGCAGGATTGCTTCAGGCCCTGTTCTGCTTCCGGGCGGCAGGCTGAGCCTGTGGTTAATTCTTCTTCCTGATGGGAAAATAGAGTGACCTGTGCCTGTCCCAACACCTAGAGCTAGTCTCTCACTGGTTCCCCCTCTTCCCGTTCATCCTCAGGACAAACTGCAACCTGTACGGAACAGGAGGTTAAAGGTGCTGATTCTCGAAGGAGGGAGATTGCTAGTAAAGCGGCTGTAATGGCCAACCCGAGCACAAGGAGATGAGAAATGAGGTGCGTTTTCGAAACCTTTCCCGATCACACGGTGTACCATCTTCTGGGTTTCTCATGCATGTTTTCGATGTAGGAAGATGCCCTTGAACCTGGAGATTTTGGACCCATGGGATGGATACCACGCAGTATTACTTTAAAGGGTCTGCGTTTGCTCACCCAACCTCACCAAACCTCTCAGCCCCAAGAGTGTCCACCCTTATGTCTCAATCAGCTGTGGGTCTAGAGATGGTCAATAAAGGTGGCATCACAGCCCCTGAACGAATTTTGTAAGAATTTCTCTCTCTTTCACTGTCTTTGTTTCACGGGTTTTTAAAAGTAATTGATTTTTATAATGGGGTTTAGCTGCTTTTCACTGCTGTGTTTATGCCGCTTTACACCCACTTGACTCACTTACAGAGAGATATCAATACATAGCTTTGAAGATTCTTCCTAGTCAGATATATTCTTGGGCGGTGAATAGGGGGTGTCGAGTCCAGTTCACTGAGCAAGGAGTAGGTCTTGTCTATTACATATTGGGTTTATTGAACGGTATCTGAGCTAATTTGAAACCCTTGTTTTCTGCCTCACCCGACCTCACCTTTCCCGTTAAGCAGCCATAGTGTGTTTTGTAAACGTGTGTCTCTGTTCTGTTTTGTAATTCAGTTCAAGTGTAGCGGTTTTTACATTCCCTCTATAAGTGATATCTTATGATAAGTGTCGTTTTCTGGTTGACTTATTTCACTTAGAATCGTCGTACCTAAATCCACTCATCATGCTGCTACTAGCCTTATGACGTTGATTTCCTGGCTGAGTGATATTCCATTGTACATAAGGACCACAACTTCTTTATCCATTTTTTTCTTTCCTGGGATATTTAAGGTGTAACGAAGTGGAGGTTCTTGTCAACAGAGCAGCCCTAAACTTTGGGGTGCCTGTGTCTTGCTGATTTTTACTTTTCCCAATTTATACACCCATGAGTGGAAGTGCCCTATGCTCTCTAAGCTGAGTTTTTTAGAGGTTTCAGGACACACCGTACACTTCTCCAGAGTGGCTGTTGGCAATTTACATGCCGCCCATCAGCGTAGCAAGGCTCCCGTTTCTCCATGGCCTGTCCTGCATTTCTGGTTTTGACACTTTATTCAGCATGGCCCTTTTGACCGATGGGAAGCGAGACTTCTTTGTAGCGCTGATTTGCCTTTCCAGGTTGCTTGGTTGGCCAAAAAGGGCGTATGCGTTTTTTCCTGAATATATTCAGGAAAAAACGCATACGCCCTTTTTGGCCAAGGGCATCATGGTCGAGGTTTTGCCGCCTTTCCTGTGCTTTAAAGGCGATTCGAATCTACCTCCTGAAATCTGTTTCCTGCAATTCTGCCTTGCTTTCAAATCCTCTTCGTTGCCTTCCCTCAATATATTTGTGGACGAGAGTTATCATTTCTAACTCTGCAGGTTTGTGAATTGCAGTGCCCCTGAGCTCCATTTTTCAACTCGCTTTCTTCGGAGCTGGCCGCAAAAGCGCAGGATTGCTTCAGGCCCTATTGTGGTTCCGGGCGGCAGGCTGAGCCTGTGGTTAATTCTTCTTCCTGATGGGAAAATAGAGTGACCTGTGCCTGTCCCAACACCTAGAGCTAGTCTCTCATTGGTTCCCCCTCTTCCCGTTCATCCTCAGGACAAATTGCAACCTGTACGGAACAGGAGGTTAAAGGTGCTGATTCTCCACGGAGGGAGATTGCTACTAACGCGGCTGGAATGGCGAACCCGAGCACAAGGAGATGAGAAATGAGGTGCGTTTTAGAAACCTTTCCCGATCACACGGTGTACCATCTTCTGGGTTTCTCATGCATGTTTTCGATGTAAGAAGATGCCCTTGAACCTGGAGATTTGGGACCCATGGGATGGGTACCACGCAGTATTACTTTAAAGGGTCTGCGTTTGCTCACCCAACCTCACCAAACCTCTCAGCCCCAAGAGTGTCCACCCTTATGTCTCAATCAGCTGTGGGTCTAGAGATGGTCAATCCAGGTGGCATCACAGCCCCTGAACGAATTTTGTAAGAATTTCTCTCTCTTTCACTGTCTTTGTTTCACGGGATTTTAAAAGTAATTGATTTTTATAATGGGGTTTAGCTGCTTTTCACTGCTCTGTTTATGCTGCTTTACACCCACTTGACTCATTTACAGAGAGATATCAATACATAGCTTTGAAGATTCTTCCTAGTCAGGTATATTCTTGGGCGGTGAATAGGGGGTGTCGAGTCCAGTTCACTGAGCAAGGAGTAGGTCTTGTCTATTACATATTGGGTTTATGGAACGGTATCTGAGCTAATTTGAAACCCTTGTTTTCTCCCTCACCCGACCTCACCTTTCCCGTTAAGCAGCCATAGTGTGTTTTGTAAACGTGTGACGCTGTTCTGTTTTGTAATTCAGTTCAAGTGTAGCGGTTTTTACATTCCCTCTCTAAGTGATATCTTATGATAAGTGTCTTTTTCTGTGTGACTTATTTCACTTAGAATCGTCGTACCTAAATCCTCTCATCATGCTGCTACTAGCCTTATGACGTTAATTTCATGGCTGAGTGATATGCCATTGTACATAAGGACCACAACTTCCTTATCCATTTTTCTCTTTCCTGGGATATTTAAGGTGTAACGAAGTGGAGGTTCTTGTCAACAGAGCAGCCCTAAACTTTGGGGTGCCTGTGTCTTGCTGATTTTTAGTTTTCCCAATTTATACGCCCATGAGTGGAAGTGCCTTATGCTCTCTATGCTGAGTTCTTTAGATGTTTCAGGAAACACCGTACACTTCTCCAGAGTGGCTGTTGGCAATTTACATCCCGCCCATCAGCGTAGTAAGGCTCCCGTTTCTCCATGGCCTGTCCTGCATTTCTGGTTTTGACACTTTATTCAGCATGGCCCTTTTGACCGATGGGAAGCGAGACTTCTTTGTAGCGCTGATTTGCCTTTCCAGGTTGCTTGGTTGGCCAAAAAGGGCGTATGCGTTTTTTCCTGAATATATTCAGGAAAAAACGCATACGCCCTTTTTGGCCAAGGGCATCATGGTCGAGGTTTTGCCGCTTTTCCTGTGCTTTAAAGGCGATTCGACTCTACCTCCTGAAATCTGTTTCCTGCAATTCTGCCTTGCTTTCAAATCCTCCTCGTTGCCTTCCCTCAATATATTTGTGGACGAGAGTTATCATTTATAACTCTGCAGGTTTGTGAATTGCAGTGCCCCTGAGCTCGATTTTTCAACTCGTTTTTTTGGGAGCTGGCCGCAAAAGCACAGGATTGCTTCAGGCCCTGTTCTGCTTCCGGGCGGCAGGCTGAGCCTGTGGTTAATTCTTCTTCCTGATGGGAAAATAGAGTGACCTGTGCCTGTCCCAACACCTAGAGCTAGTCTCTCACTGGTTCCCCCTCTTCCCGTTCATCCTCAGGACAATTTGCAACCTGTACGGAACAGGAGGTTGAAGGTGCTGATTCTCGAAGGAGGGAGATTGCTAGTAAAGCGGCTGTAATGGCCAACCCGAGCACAAGGAGATGAGAAATGAGGTGCGTTTTCGAAACCTTTCCCGATCACACGGTGTACCATCTTCTGGGTTTCTCATGCATGTTTTTGTTATAGGAAGATGCCCTTGAACTTGGAGATTTGGGACCCATGGGATGGGTACCACGCAGTATTACTTTAAAGGGCCTGCATTTCCTCAACCAACCTGACCAAACCTCTCAGCCACAAGAGTGTCCACCCTTATGTCTCAATCAGCTGTGGGTCTAGAGATGGTCAATCCAGGTGGCATCACAGCCCCTGAACGAATATTGTAAGAATTTCTCTCTCTTTCACTGTCTTTGTTTCACGGGTTTTTAAAAGTAATTGATTTTTATAATGGGGTTTAGCTGCTTTTCACTGCTGTTTTTATGCTGCTTTACACCCACTTGACTCACTTACAGAGAGATATCAATACATAGCTTTGAAGATTCTTCCTAGTCAGATATATTCTTGGGCGGTGAATAGGGGGTTTTTGCGTCCAGTTCACTGAGCAAGGAGTAGGTCTTGCCTATTACATATTGGGTTTATTGAACGGTATCTGAGCTAATTTGAAACCCTTGTTTTCTGCCTCACCCGACCTCACCTTTCCCGTTAAGCAGCCATAGTGTGTTTTGTAAACGTGTGTCTCTGTTCTGTTTTGTAATTCAGTTCAAGTGTAGCGGTTTTTACATTCCCTCTATAAGTGATATCTTATGATAAGTGTCGTTTTCTGGTTGACTTATTTCACTTAGAATCGTCGTACCTAAATCCACTCATCATGCTGCTACTAGCCTTATGACGTTGATTTCCTGGCTGAGTGATATTCCATTGTACATAAGGACCACAACTTCTTTATCCATTTTTTTCTTTCCTGGGATATTTAAGGTGTAACGAAGTGGAGGTTCTTGTCAACAGAGCAGCCCTAAACTTTGGGGTGCCTGTGTCTTGCTGATTTTTACTTGTCCCAATTTATACACCCATGAGTGGAAGTGCCCTATGCTCTCTAAGCTGAGTTTTTTAGAGGTTTCAGGACACACCGTACACTTCTCCAGAGTGGCTGTTGGCAATTTACATCGCGCCCATCAGCGTAGCAAGGCTCCCGTTTCTCCATGGCCTGTCCTGCATTTCTGGTTTTGACACTTTATTCAGCATGGCCCTTTTGACCGATGGGAAGCGAGACTTCTTTGTAGCGCTGATTTGCCTTTCCAGGTTGCTTGGTTGGCCAAAAAGGGCGTATGCGTTTTTTCCTGAATATATTCAGGAAAAAACGCATACGCCCTTTTTGGCCAAGGGCATCATGGTCGAGGTTTTGCCGCCTTTCCTGTGCTTTAAAGGCGATTCGAATCTACCTCCTGAAATCTGTTTCCTGCAATTCTGCCTTGCTTTCAAATCCTCTTCGTTGCCTTCCCTCAATATATTTGTGGACGAGAGTTATCATTTCTAACTCTGCAGGTTTGTGAATTGCAGTGCCCCTGAGCTCCATTTTTCAACTCGCTTTCTTCGGAGCTGGCCGCAAAAGCGCAGGATTGCTTCAGGCCCTATTCTGGTTCCGGGCGGCAGGCTGAGCCTGTGGTTAATTCTTCTTCCTGATGGGAAAATAGAGTGACCTGTGCCTGTCCCAACACCTAGAGCTAGTCTCTCATTGGTTCCCCCTCTTCCCGTTCATCCTCAGGACAAATTGCAACCTGTACGGAACAGGAGGTTAAAGGTGCTGATTCTCCACGGAGGGAGATTGCTACTAACGCGGCTGGAATGGCGAACCCGAGCACAAGGAGATGAGAAATGAGGTGCGTTTTAGAAACCTTTCCCGATCACACGGTGTACCATCTTCTGGGTTTCTCATGCATGTTTTCGATGTAGGAAGATGCCCTTGAACTTGGAGATTTGGGACCCATGGGATGGGTACCACGCAGTATTACTTTAAAGGGCCTGCGTTTCCTCAACCAACCTGACCAAACCTCTCAGCCACAAGAGTGTCCACCCTTATGTCTCAATCAGCTGTGGGTCTAGAGATGGTCAATCCAGGTGGCATCACAGCCCCTGAACGAATATTGTAAGAATTTCTCTCTCTTTCACTGTCTTTGTTTCACGGGTTTTTAAAAGTAATTGATTTTTATAATGGGGTTTAGCTGCTTTTCACTGCTGTTTTTATGCTGCTTTACACCCACTTGACTCACTTACAGAGAGATATCAATACATAGCTTTGAAGATTCTTCCTAGTCAGATATATTCTTGGGCGGTGAATAGGGGGTTTTTGCGTCCAGTTCACTGAGCAAGGAGTAGGTCTTGTCTATTACATATTGGGTTTATTGAACGGTATCTGAGCTAATTTGAAACCCTTGTTTTCTGCCTCACCCGACCTCACCTTTCCCGTTAAGCAGCCATAGTGTGTTTTGTAAACGTGTGTCTCTGTTCTGTTTTGTAATTCAGTTCAAGTGTAGCGGTTTTTACATTCCCTCTATAAGTGATATCTTATGATAAGTGTCGTTTTCTGGTTGACTTATTTCACTTAGAATCGTCGTACCTAAATCCACTCATCATGCTGCTACTAGCCTTATGACGTTGATTTCCTGGCTGAGTGATATTCCATTGTACATAAGGACCACAACTTCTTTATCCATTTTTTTCTTTCCTGGGATATTTAAGGTGTAACGAAGTGGAGGTTCTTGTCAACAGAGCAGCCCTAAACTTTGGGGTGCCTGTGTCTTGCTGATTTTTACTTTTCCCAATTTATACACCCATGAGTGGAAGTGCCCTATGCTCTCTAAGCTGAGTTTTTTAGAGGTTTCAGGACACACCGTACACTTCTCCAGAGTGGCTGTTGGCAATTTACATCACGCCCATCAGCGTAGCAAGGCTCCCGTTTCTCCATGGCCTGTCCTGCATTTCTGGTTTTGACACTTTATTCAGCATGGCCCTTTTGACCGATGGGAAGCGAGACTTCTTTGTAGCGCTGATTTGCCTTTCCAGGTTGCTTGGTTGGCCAAAAAGGGCGTATGCGTTTTTTCCTGAATATATTCAGGAAAAAACGCATACGCCCTTTTTGGCCAAGGGCATCATGGTCGAGGTTTTGCCGCCTTTCCTGTGCTTTAAAGGCGATTCGAATCTACCTCCTGAAATCTGTTTCCTGCAATTCTGCCTTGCTTTCAAATCCTCTTCGTTGCCTTCCCTCAATATATTTGTGGACGAGAGTTATCATTTCTAACTCTGCAGGTTTGTGAATTGCAGTGCCCCTGAGCTCCATTTTTCAACTCGCTTTCTTCGGAGCTGGCCGCAAAAGCGCAGGATTGCTTCAGGCCCTATTCTGGTTCCGGGCGGCAGGCTGAGCCTGTGGTTAATTCTTCTTCCTGATGGGAAAATAGAGTGACCTGTGCCTGTCCCAACACCTAGAGCTAGTCTCTCATTGGTTCCCCCTCTTCCCGTTCATCCTCAGGACAAATTGCAACCTGTACGGAACAGGAGGTTAAAGGTGCTGATTCTCCACGGAGGGAGATTGCTACTAACGCGGCTGGAATGGCGAACCCGAGCACAAGGAGATGAGAAATGAGGTGCGTTTTCGAAACCTTTCCCGATCACACGGTGTACCATCTTCTGGGTTTCTCATGCATGTTTTCGATGTAGGAAGATGCCCTTGAACCTGGAGATTTGGGACCCATGGGATGGGTACCATGCAGTATTACTTTAAAGGGTCTGCGTTTGCTCACCCAACCTCACCAAACCTCTCAGCCCCAAGAGTGTCCACCCTTATGTCTCAATCAGCTGTGGGTCTAGAGATGGTCAATCCAGGTGGCATCACAGCCCCTGAACGAATTTTGTAAGAATTTCTCTCTCTTTCACTGTCTTTGTTTCACGGGATTTTAAAAGTAATTGATTTTTATAATGGGGTTTAGCTGCTTTTCACTGCTCTGTTTATGCTGCTTTACACCCACTTGACTCATTTACAGAGAGATATCAATACATAGCTTTGAAGATTCTTCCTAGTCAGGTATATTCTTGGGCGGTGAATAGGGGGTGTTGAGTCCAGTTCACTGAGCAAGGAGTAGGTCTTGTCTATTACATATTGGGTTTATTGAACGGTATCTGAGCTAATTTGAAACCCTTGTTTTCTGCCTCACCTGCCCTCACCTTTCCCGTTAAGCAGCCATAGTGTGTTTTGTAAACGTGTGTCTCTGTTCTGTTTTGTAATTCAGTTCAAGTGTAGCGGTTTTTACATTCCCTCTATAAGTGATATCTTATGATAAGTGTCGTTTTCTGGTTGACTTATTTCACTTAGAATCGTCGTACCTAAATCCACTCATCATGCTGCTACTAGCCTTATGATGTTGATTTCCTGGCTGAGTGATATTCCATTGTACATAAGGACCACAACTTCTTTATCCATTTTTTTCTTTCCTGGGATATTTAAGGTGTAACGAAGTGGAGGTTCTTGTCAACAGAGCAGCCCTAAACTTTGGGGTGCCTGTGTCTTGCTGATTTTTACTTTTCCCAATTTATACACCCATGAGTGGAAGTGCCCTATGCTCTCTAAGCTGAGTTTTTTAGAGGTTTCAGGACACACCGTACACTTCTCCAGAGTGGCTGTTGGCAATTTACATGCCGCCCATCAGCGTAGCAAGGCTCCCGTTTCTCCATGGCCTGTCCTGCATTTCTGGTTTTGACACTTTATTCAGCATGGCCCTTTTGACCGATGGGAAGCGAGACTTCTTTGTAGCGCTGATTTGCCTTTCCAGGTTGCTTGGTTGGCCAAAAAGGGCGTATGCGTTTTTTCCTGAATATATTCAGGAAAAAACGCATACGCCCTTTTTGGCCAAGGGCATCATGGTCGAGGTTTTGCCGCCTTTCCTGTGCTTTAAAGGCGATTCGAATCTACCTCCTGAAATCTGTTTCCTGCAATTCTGCCTTGCTTTCAAATCCTCTTCGTTGCCTTCCCTCAATATATTTGTGGACGAGAGTTATCATTTCTAACTCTGCAGGTTTGTGAATTGCAGTGCCCCTGAGCTCCATTTTTCAACTCGCTTTCTTCGGAGCTGGCCGCAAAAGCGCAGGATTGCTTCAGGCCCTATTGTGGTTCCGGGCGGCAGGCTGAGCCTGTGGTTAATTCTTCTTCCTGATGGGAAAATAGAGTGACCTGTGCCTGTCCCAACACCTAGAGCTAGTCTCTCATTGGTTCCCCCTCTTCCCGTTCATCCTCAGGACAAATTGCAACCTGTACGGAACAGGAGGTTAAAGGTGCTGATTCTCCACGGAGGGAGATTGCTACTAACGCGGCTGGAATGGCGAACCCGAGCACAAGGAGATGAGAAATGAGGTGCGTTTTCGAAACCTTTCCCGATCACACGGTGTACCATCTTCTGGGTTTCTCATGCATGTTTTCGATGTAAGAAGATGCCCTTGAACCTGGAGATTTGGGACCCATGGGATGGGTACCACGCAGTATTACTTTAAAGGGTCTGCGTTTGCTCACCCAACCTCACCAAACCTCTCAGCCCCAAGAGTGTCCACCCTTATGTCTCAATCAGCTGTGGGTCTAGAGATGGTCAATCCAGGTGGCATCACAGCCCCTGAACGAATTTTGTAAGAATTTCTCTCTCTTTCACTGTCTTTGTTTCACGGGATTTTAAAAGTAATTGATTTTTATAATGGGGTTTAGCTGCTTTTCACTGCTCTGTTTATGCTGCTTTACACCCACTTGACTCATTTACAGAGAGATATCAATACATAGCTTTGAAGATTCTTCCTAGTCAGGTATATTCTTGGGCGGTGAATAGGGGGTGTCGAGTCCAGTTCACTGAGCAAGGAGTAGGTCTTGTCTATTACATATTGGGTTTATGGAACGGTATCTGAGCTAATTTGAAACCCTTGTTTTCTCCCTCACCCGACCTCACCTTTCCCGTTAAGCAGCCATAGTGTGTTTTGTAAACGTGTGACGCTGTTCTGTTTTGTAATTCAGTTCAAGTGTAGCGGTTTTTACATTCCCTCTCTAAGTGATATCTTATGATAAGTGTCTTTTTCTGTGTGACTTATTTCACTTAGAATCGTCGTACCTAAATCCTCTCATCATGCTGCTACTAGCCTTATGACGTTAATTTCATGGCTGAGTGATATGCCATTGTACATAAGGACCACAACTTCCTTATCCATTTTTCTCTTTCCTGGGATATTTAAGGTGTAACGAAGTGGAGGTTCTTGTCAACAGAGCAGCCCTAAACTTTGGGGTGCCTGTGTCTTGCTGATTTTTAGTTTTCCCAATTTATACGCCCATGAGTGGAAGTGCCTTATGCTCTCTATGCTGAGTTCTTTAGATGTTTCAGGAAACACCGTACACTTCTCCAGAGTGGCTGTTGGCAATTTACATCCCGCCCATCAGCGTAGTAAGGCTCCCGTTTCTCCATGGCCTGTCCTGCATTTCTGGTTTTGACACTTTATTCAGCATGGCCCTTTTGACCGATGGGAAGCGAGACTTCTTTGTAGCGCTGATTTGCCTTTCCAGGTTGCTTGGTTGGCCAAAAAGGGCGTATGCGTTTTTTCCTGAATATATTCAGGAAAAAACGCATACGCCCTTTTTGGCCAAGGGCATCATGGTCGAGGTTTTGCCGCTTTTCCTGTGCTTTAAAGGCGATTCGACTCTACCTCCTGAAATCTGTTTCCTGCAATTCTGCCTTGCTTTCAAATCCTCCTCGTTGCCTTCCCTCAATATATTTGTGGACGAGAGTTATCATTTATAACTCTGCAGGTTTGTGAATTGCAGTGCCCCTGAGCTCGATTTTTCAACTCGTTTTTTTGGGAGCTGGCCGCAAAAGCACAGGATTGCTTCAGGCCCTGTTCTGCTTCCGGGCGGCAGGCTGAGCCTGTGGTTAATTCTTCTTCCTGATGGGAAAATAGAGTGACCTGTGCCTGTCCCAACACCTAGAGCTAGTCTCTCACTGGTTCCCCCTCTTCCCGTTCATCCTCAGGACAATTTGCAACCTGTACGGAACAGGAGGTTGAAGGTGCTGATTCTCGAAGGAGGGAGATTGCTAGTAAAGCGGCTGTAATGGCCAACCCGAGCACAAGGAGATGAGAAATGAGGTGCGTTTTCGAAACCTTTCCCGATCACACGGTGTACCATCTTCTGGGTTTCTCATGCATGTTTTTGTTATAGGAAGATGCCCTTGAACTTGGAGATTTGGGACCCATGGGATGGGTACCACGCAGTATTACTTTAAAGGGCCTGCATTTCCTCAACCAACCTGACCAAACCTCTCAGCCACAAGAGTGTCCACCCTTATGTCTCAATCAGCTGTGGGTCTAGAGATGGTCAATCCAGGTGGCATCACAGCCCCTGAACGAATATTGTAAGAATTTCTCTCTCTTTCACTGTCTTTGTTTCACGGGTTTTTAAAAGTAATTGATTTTTATAATGGGGTTTAGCTGCTTTTCACTGCTGTTTTTATGCTGCTTTACACCCACTTGACTCACTTACAGAGAGATATCAATACATAGCTTTGAAGATTCTTCCTAGTCAGATATATTCTTGGGCGGTGAATAGGGGGTTTTTGCGTCCAGTTCACTGAGCAAGGAGTAGGTCTTGCCTATTACATATTGGGTTTATTGAACGGTATCTGAGCTAATTTGAAACCCTTGTTTTCTGCCTCACCCGACCTCACCTTTCCCGTTAAGCAGCCATAGTGTGTTTTGTAAACGTGTGTCTCTGTTCTGTTTTGTAATTCAGTTCAAGTGTAGCGGTTTTTACATTCCCTCTATAAGTGATATCTTATGATAAGTGTCGTTTTCTGGTTGACTTATTTCACTTAGAATCGTCGTACCTAAATCCACTCATCATGCTGCTACTAGCCTTATGACGTTGATTTCCTGGCTGAGTGATATTCCATTGTACATAAGGACCACAACTTCTTTATCCATTTTTTTCTTTCCTGGGATATTTAAGGTGTAACGAAGTGGAGGTTCTTGTCAACAGAGCAGCCCTAAACTTTGGGGTGCCTGTGTCTTGCTGATTTTTACTTGTCCCAATTTATACACCCATGAGTGGAAGTGCCCTATGCTCTCTAAGCTGAGTTTTTTAGAGGTTTCAGGACACACCGTACACTTCTCCAGAGTGGCTGTTGGCAATTTACATCGCGCCCATCAGCGTAGCAAGGCTCCCGTTTCTCCATGGCCTGTCCTGCATTTCTGGTTTTGACACTTTATTCAGCATGGCCCTTTTGACCGATGGGAAGCGAGACTTCTTTGTAGCGCTGATTTGCCTTTCCAGGTTGCTTGGTTGGCCAAAAAGGGCGTATGCGTTTTTTCCTGAATATATTCAGGAAAAAACGCATACGCCCTTTTTGGCCAAGGGCATCATGGTCGAGGTTTTGCCGCCTTTCCTGTGCTTTAAAGGCGATTCGAATCTACCTCCTGAAATCTGTTTCCTGCAATTCTGCCTTGCTTTCAAATCCTCTTCGTTGCCTTCCCTCAATATATTTGTGGACGAGAGTTATCATTTCTAACTCTGCAGGTTTGTGAATTGCAGTGCCCCTGAGCTCCATTTTTCAACTCGCTTTCTTCGGAGCTGGCCGCAAAAGCGCAGGATTGCTTCAGGCCCTATTCTGGTTCCGGGCGGCAGGCTGAGCCTGTGGTTAATTCTTCTTCCTGATGGGAAAATAGAGTGACCTGTGCCTGTCCCAACACCTAGAGCTAGTCTCTCATTGGTTCCCCCTCTTCCCGTTCATCCTCAGGACAAATTGCAACCTGTACGGAACAGGAGGTTAAAGGTGCTGATTCTCCACGGAGGGAGATTGCTACTAACGCGGCTGGAATGGCGAACCCGAGCACAAGGAGATGAGAAATGAGGTGCGTTTTAGAAACCTTTCCCGATCACACGGTGTACCATCTTCTGGGTTTCTCATGCATGTTTTCGATGTAGGAAGATGCCCTTGAACTTGGAGATTTGGGACCCATGGGATGGGTACCACGCAGTATTACTTTAAAGGGCCTGCGTTTCCTCAACCAACCTGACCAAACCTCTCAGCCACAAGAGTGTCCACCCTTATGTCTCAATCAGCTGTGGGTCTAGAGATGGTCAATCCAGGTGGCATCACAGCCCCTGAACGAATATTGTAAGAATTTCTCTCTCTTTCACTGTCTTTGTTTCACGGGTTTTTAAAAGTAATTGATTTTTATAATGGGGTTTAGCTGCTTTTCACTGCTGTTTTTATGCTGCTTTACACCCACTTGACTCACTTACAGAGAGATATCAATACATAGCTTTGAAGATTCTTCCTAGTCAGATATATTCTTGGGCGGTGAATAGGGGGTTTTTGCGTCCAGTTCACTGAGCAAGGAGTAGGTCTTGTCTATTACATATTGGGTTTATTGAACGGTATCTGAGCTAATTTGAAACCCTTGTTTTCTGCCTCACCCGACCTCACCTTTCCCGTTAAGCAGCCATAGTGTGTTTTGTAAACGTGTGTCTCTGTTCTGTTTTGTAATTCAGTTCAAGTGTAGCGGTTTTTACATTCCCTCTATAAGTGATATCTTATGATAAGTGTCGTTTTCTGGTTGACTTATTTCACTTAGAATCGTCGTACCTAAATCCACTCATCATGCTGCTACTAGCCTTATGACGTTGATTTCCTGGCTGAGTGATATTCCATTGTACATAAGGACCACAACTTCTTTATCCATTTTTTTCTTTCCTGGGATATTTAAGGTGTAACGAAGTGGAGGTTCTTGTCAACAGAGCAGCCCTAAACTTTGGGGTGCCTGTGTCTTGCTGATTTTTACTTTTCCCAATTTATACACCCATGAGTGGAAGTGCCCTATGCTCTCTAAGCTGAGTTTTTTAGAGGTTTCAGGACACACCGTACACTTCTCCAGAGTGGCTGTTGGCAATTTACATCACGCCCATCAGCGTAGCAAGGCTCCCGTTTCTCCATGGCCTGTCCTGCATTTCTGGTTTTGACACTTTATTCAGCATGGCCCTTTTGACCGATGGGAAGCGAGACTTCTTTGTAGCGCTGATTTGCCTTTCCAGGTTGCTTGGTTGGCCAAAAAGGGCGTATGCGTTTTTTCCTGAATATATTCAGGAAAAAACGCATACGCCCTTTTTGGCCAAGGGCATCATGGTCGAGGTTTTGCCGCCTTTCCTGTGCTTTAAAGGCGATTCGAATCTACCTCCTGAAATCTGTTTCCTGAAATTCTGCCTTGCTTTCAAATCCTCTTCGTTGCCTTCCCTCAATATATTTGTGGACGAGAGTTATCATTTCTAACTCTGCAGGTTTGTGAATTGCAGTGCCCCTGAGCTCCATTTTTCAACTCGCTTTCTTCGGAGCTGGCCGCAAAAGCGCAGGATTGCTTCAGGCCCTATTCTGGTTCCGGGCGGCAGGCTGAGCCTGTGGTTAATTCTTCTTCCTGATGGGAAAATAGAGTGACCTGTGCCTGTCCCAACACCTAGAGCTAGTCTCTCATTGGTTCCCCCTCTTCCCGTTCATCCTCAGGACAAATTGCAACCTGTACGGAACAGGAGGTTAAAGGTGCTGATTCTCCACGGAGGGAGATTGCTACTAACGCGGCTGGAATGGCGAACCCGAGCACAAGGAGATGAGAAATGAGGTGCGTTTTCGAAACCTTTCCCGATCACACGGTGTACCATCTTCTGGGTTTCTCATGCATGTTTTCGATGTAGGAAGATGCCCTTGAACCTGGAGATTTGGGACCCATGGGATGGGTACCATGCAGTATTACTTTAAAGGGTCTGCGTTTGCTCACCCAACCTCACCAAACCTCTCAGCCCCAAGAGTGTCCACCCTTATGTCTCAATCAGCTGTGGGTCTAGAGATGGTCAATCCAGGTGGCATCACAGCCCCTGAACGAATTTTGTAAGAATTTCTCTCTCTTTCACTGTCTTTGTTTCACGGGATTTTAAAAGTAATTGATTTTTATAATGGGGTTTAGCTGCTTTTCACTGCTCTGTTTATGCTGCTTTACACCCACTTGACTCATTTACAGAGAGATATCAATACATAGCTTTGAAGATTCTTCCTAGTCAGGTATATTCTTGGGCGGTGAATAGGGGGTGTTGAGTCCAGTTCACTGAGCAAGGAGTAGGTCTTGTCTATTACATATTGGGTTTATTGAACGGTATCTGAGCTAATTTGAAACCCTTGTTTTCTGCCTCACCTGCCCTCACCTTTCCCGTTAAGCAGCCATAGTGTGTTTTGTAAACGTGTGTCTCTGTTCTGTTTTGTAATTCAGTTCAAGTGTAGCGGTTTTTACATTCCCTCTATAAGTGATATCTTATGATAAGTGTCGTTTTCTGGTTGACTTATTTCACTTAGAATCGTCGTACCTAAATCCACTCATCATGCTGCTACTAGCCTTATGATGTTGATTTCCTGGCTGAGTGATATTCCATTGTACATAAGGACCACAACTTCTTTATCCATTTTTTTCTTTCCTGGGATATTTAAGGTGTAACGAAGTGGAGGTTCTTGTCAACAGAGCAGCCCTAAACTTTGGGGTGCCTGTGTCTTGCTGATTTTTACTTTTCCCAATTTATACACCCATGAGTGGAAGTGCCCTATGCTCTCTAAGCTGAGTTTTTTAGAGGTTTCAGGACACACCGTACACTTCTCCAGAGTGGCTGTTGGCAATTTACATGCCGCCCATCAGCGTAGCAAGGCTCCCGTTTCTCCATGGCCTGTCCTGCATTTCTGGTTTTGACACTTTATTCAGCATGGCCCTTTTGACCGATGGGAAGCGAGACTTCTTTGTAGCGCTGATTTGCCTTTCCAGGTTGCTTGGTTGGCCAAAAAGGGCGTATGCGTTTTTTCCTGAATATATTCAGGAAAAAACGCATACGCCCTTTTTGGCCAAGGGCATCATGGTCGAGGTTTTGCCGCCTTTCCTGTGCTTTAAAGGCGATTCGAATCTACCTCCTGAAATCTGTTTCCTGCAATTCTGCCTTGCTTTCAAATCCTCTTCGTTGCCTTCCCTCAATATATTTGTGGACGAGAGTTATCATTTCTAACTCTGCAGGTTTGTGAATTGCAGTGCCCCTGAGCTCCATTTTTCAACTCGCTTTCTTCGGAGCTGGCCGCAAAAGCGCAGGATTGCTTCAGGCCCTATTGTGGTTCCGGGCGGCAGGCTGAGCCTGTGGTTAATTCTTCTTCCTGATGGGAAAATAGAGTGACCTGTGCCTGTCCCAACACCTAGAGCTAGTCTCTCATTGGTTCCCCCTCTTCCCGTTCATCCTCAGGACAAATTGCAACCTGTACGGAACAGGAGGTTAAAGGTGCTGATTCTCCACGGAGGGAGATTGCTACTAACGCGGCTGGAATGGCGAACCCGAGCACAAGGAGATGAGAAATGAGGTGCGTTTTCGAAACCTTTCCCGATCACACGGTGTACCATCTTCTGGGTTTCTCATGCATGTTTTCGATGTAAGAAGATGCCCTTGAACCTGGAGATTTGGGACCCATGGGATGGGTACCACGCAGTATTACTTTAAAGGGTCTGCGTTTGCTCACCCAACCTCACCAAACCTCTCAGCCCCAAGAGTGTCCACCCTTATGTCTCAATCAGCTGTGGGTCTAGAGATGGTCAATCCAGGTGGCATCACAGCCCCTGAACGAATTTTGTAAGAATTTCTCTCTCTTTCACTGTCTTTGTTTCACGGGATTTTAAAAGTAATTGATTTTTATAATGGGGTTTAGCTGCTTTTCACTGCTCTGTTTATGCTGCTTTACACCCACTTGACTCATTTACAGAGAGATATCAATACATAGCTTTGAAGATTCTTCCTAGTCAGGTATATTCTTGGGCGGTGAATAGGGGGTGTCGAGTCCAGTTCACTGAGCAAGGAGTAGGTCTTGTCTATTACATATTGGGTTTATGGAACGGTATCTGAGCTAATTTGAAACCCTTGTTTTCTCCCTCACCCGACCTCACCTTTCCCGTTAAGCAGCCATAGTGTGTTTTGTAAACGTGTGACGCTGTTCTGTTTTGTAATTCAGTTCAAGTGTAGCGGTTTTTACATTCCCTCTCTAAGTGATATCTTATGATAAGTGTCTTTTTCTGTGTGACTTATTTCACTTAGAATCGTCGTACCTAAATCCTCTCATCATGCTGCTACTAGCCTTATGACGTTAATTTCATGGCTGAGTGATATGCCATTGTACATAAGGACCACAACTTCCTTATCCATTTTTCTCTTTCCTGGGATATTTAAGGTGTAACGAAGTGGAGGTTCTTGTCAACAGAGCAGCCCTAAACTTTGGGGTGCCTGTGTCTTGCTGATTTTTAGTTTTCCCAATTTATACGCCCATGAGTGGAAGTGCCTTATGCTCTCTATGCTGAGTTCTTTAGATGTTTCAGGAAACACCGTACACTTCTCCAGAGTGGCTGTTGGCAATTTACATCCCGCCCATCAGCGTAGTAAGGCTCCCGTTTCTCCATGGCCTGTCCTGCATTTCTGGTTTTGACACTTTATTCAGCATGGCCCTTTTGACCGATGGGAAGCGAGACTTCTTTGTAGCGCTGATTTGCCTTTCCAGGTTGCTTGGTTGGCCAAAAAGGGCGTATGCGTTTTTTCCTGAATATATTCAGGAAAAAACGCATACGCCCTTTTTGGCCAAGGGCATCATGGTCGAGGTTTTGCCGCTTTTCCTGTGCTTTAAAGGCGATTCGACTCTACCTCCTGAAATCTGTTTCCTGCAATTCTGCCTTGCTTTCAAATCCTCCTCGTTGCCTTCCCTCAATATATTTGTGGACGAGAGTTATCATTTATAACTCTGCAGGTTTGTGAATTGCAGTGCCCCTGAGCTCGATTTTTCAACTCGTTTTTTTGGGAGCTGGCCGCAAAAGCACAGGATTGCTTCAGGCCCTGTTCTGCTTCCGGGCGGCAGGCTGAGCCTGTGGTTAATTCTTCTTCCTGATGGGAAAATAGAGTGACCTGTGCCTGTCCCAACACCTAGAGCTAGTCTCTCACTGGTTCCCCCTCTTCCCGTTCATCCTCAGGACAATTTGCAACCTGTACGGAACAGGAGGTTGAAGGTGCTGATTCTCGAAGGAGGGAGATTGCTAGTAAAGCGGCTGTAATGGCCAACCCGAGCACAAGGAGATGAGAAATGAGGTGCGTTTTCGAAACCTTTCCCGATCACACGGTGTACCATCTTCTGGGTTTCTCATGCATGTTTTTGTTATAGGAAGATGCCCTTGAACTTGGAGATTTGGGACCCATGGGATGGGTACCACGCAGTATTACTTTAAAGGGCCTGCATTTCCTCAACCAACCTGACCAAACCTCTCAGCCACAAGAGTGTCCACCCTTATGTCTCAATCAGCTGTGGGTCTAGAGATGGTCAATCCAGGTGGCATCACAGCCCCTGAACGAATATTGTAAGAATTTCTCTCTCTTTCACTGTCTTTGTTTCACGGGTTTTTAAAAGTAATTGATTTTTATAATGGGGTTTAGCTGCTTTTCACTGCTGTTTTTATGCTGCTTTACACCCACTTGACTCACTTACAGAGAGATATCAATACATAGCTTTGAAGATTCTTCCTAGTCAGATATATTCTTGGGCGGTGAATAGGGGGTTTTTGCGTCCAGTTCACTGAGCAAGGAGTAGGTCTTGCCTATTACATATTGGGTTTATTGAACGGTATCTGAGCTAATTTGAAACCCTTGTTTTCTGCCTCACCCGACCTCACCTTTCCCGTTAAGCAGCCATAGTGTGTTTTGTAAACGTGTGTCTCTGTTCTGTTTTGTAATTCAGTTCAAGTGTAGCGGTTTTTACATTCCCTCTATAAGTGATATCTTATGATAAGTGTCGTTTTCTGGTTGACTTATTTCACTTAGAATCGTCGTACCTAAATCCACTCATCATGCTGCTACTAGCCTTATGACGTTGATTTCCTGGCTGAGTGATATTCCATTGTACATAAGGACCACAACTTCTTTATCCATTTTTTTCTTTCCTGGGATATTTAAGGTGTAACGAAGTGGAGGTTCTTGTCAACAGAGCAGCCCTAAACTTTGGGGTGCCTGTGTCTTGCTGATTTTTACTTGTCCCAATTTATACACCCATGAGTGGAAGTGCCCTATGCTCTCTAAGCTGAGTTTTTTAGAGGTTTCAGGACACACCGTACACTTCTCCAGAGTGGCTGTTGGCAATTTACATCGCGCCCATCAGCGTAGCAAGGCTCCCGTTTCTCCATGGCCTGTCCTGCATTTCTGGTTTTGACACTTTATTCAGCATGGCCCTTTTGACCGATGGGAAGCGAGACTTCTTTGTAGCGCTGATTTGCCTTTCCAGGTTGCTTGGTTGGCCAAAAAGGGCGTATGCGTTTTTTCCTGAATATATTCAGGAAAAAACGCATACGCCCTTTTTGGCCAAGGGCATCATGGTCGAGGTTTTGCCGCCTTTCCTGTGCTTTAAAGGCGATTCGAATCTACCTCCTGAAATCTGTTTCCTGCAATTCTGCCTTGCTTTCAAATCCTCTTCGTTGCCTTCCCTCAATATATTTGTGGACGAGAGTTATCATTTCTAACTCTGCAGGTTTGTGAATTGCAGTGCCCCTGAGCTCCATTTTTCAACTCACTCTCTTCGGAGCTGGCTGCAAAAGCGCAGGATTGCTTCAGGCCCTATTCTGGTTCCGGGCGGCAGGCTGAGCCTGTGGTTAATTCTTCTTCCTGATGGGAAAATAGAGTGACCTGTGCCTGTCCCAACACCTAGAGCTAGTCTCTCATTGGTTCCCCCTCTTCCCGTTCATCCTCAGGACAAATTGCAACCTGTACGGAACAGGAGGTTAAAGGTGCTGATTCTCCACGGAGGGAGATTGCTACTAACGCGGCTGGAATGGCGAACCCGAGCACAAGGAGATGAGAAATGAGGTGCGTTTTAGAAACCTTTCCCGATCACACGGTGTACCATCTTCTGGGTTTCTCATGCATGTTTTCGATGTAGGAAGATGCCCTTGAACCTGGAGATTTGGGACCCATGGGATGGGTACCACGCAGTATTACTTTAAAGGGTCTGCGTTTGCTCACCCAACCTCACCAAACCTCTCAGCCCCAAGAGTGTCCACCCTTATGTCTCAATCAGCTGTGGGTCTAGAGATGGTCAATCCAGGTGGCATCACAGCCCCTGAACGAATTTTGTAAGAATTTCTCTCTCTTTCACTGTCTTTGTTTCACGGGATTTTAAAAGTAATTGATTTTTATAATGGGGTTTAGCTGCTTTTCACTGCTCTGTTTATGCTGCTTTACACCCACTTGACTCATTTACAGAGAGATATCAATACATAGCTTTGAAGATTCTTCCTAGTCAGGTATATTCTTGGGCGGTGAATAGGGGGTGTCGAGTCCAGTTCACTGAGCAAGGAGTAGGTCTTGTCTATTACATATTGGGTTTATGGAACGGTATCTGAGCTAATTTGAAACCCTTGTTTTCTCCCTCACCCGACCTCACCTTTCCCGTTAAGCAGCCATAGTGTGTTTTGTAAACGTGTGACGCTGTTCTGTTTTGTAATTCAGTTCAAGTGTAGCGGTTTTTACATTCCCTCTCTAAGTGATATCTTATGATAAGTGTCTTTTTCTGTGTGACTTATTTCACTTAGAATCGTCGTACCTAAATCCTCTCATCATGCTGCTACTAGCCTTATGACGTTAATTTCATGGCTGAGTGATATGCCATTGTACATAAGGACCACAACTTCCTTATCCATTTTTCTCTTTCCTGGGATATTTAAGGTGTAACGAAGTGGAGGTTCTTGTCAACAGAGCAGCCCTAAACTTTGGGGTGCCTGTGTCTTGCTGATTTTTAGTTTTCCCAATTTATACGCCCATGAGTGGAAGTGCCTTATGCTCTCTATGCTGAGTTCTTTAGATGTTTCAGGAAACACCGTACACTTCTCCAGAGTGGCTGTTGGCAATTTACATCCCGCCCATCAGCGTAGTAAGGCTCCCATTTCTCCATGGCCTGTCCTGCATTTCTGGTTTTGACACTTTATTCAGCATGGCCCTTTTGACCGATGGGAAGCGAGACTTCTTTGTAGCGCTGATTTGCCTTTCCAGGTTGCTTGGTTGGCCAAAAAGGGCGTATGCGTTTTTTCCTGAATATATTCAGGAAAAAACGCATACGCCCTTTTTGGCCAAGGGCATCATGGTCGAGGTTTTGCCGCTTTTCCTGTGCTTTAAAGGCGATTCGACTCTACCTCCTGAAATCTGTTTCCTGCAATTCTGCCTTGCTTTCAAATCCTCCTCGTTGCCTTCCCTCAATATATTTGTGGACGAGAGTTATCATTTATAACTCTGCAGGTTTGTGAATTGCAGTGCCCCTGAGCTCGATTTTTCAACTCGTTTTTTTGGGAGCTGGCCGCAAAAGCACAGGATTGCTTCAGGCCCTGTTCTGCTTCCGGGCGGCAGGCTGAGCCTGTGGTTAATTCTTCTTCCTGATGGGAAAATAGAGTGACCTGTGCCTGTCCCAACACCTAGAGCTAGTCTCTCACTGGTTCCCCCTCTTCCCGTTCATCCTCAGGACAATTTGCAACCTGTACGGAACAGGAGGTTGAAGGTGCTGATTCTCGAAGGAGGGAGATTGCTAGTAAAGCGGCTGTAATGGCCAACCCGAGCACAAGGAGATGAGAAATGAGGTGCGTTTTCGAAACCTTTCCCGATCACACGGTGTACCATCTTCTGGGTTTCTCATGCATGTTTTTGTTATAGGAAGATGCCCTTGAACTTGGAGATTTGGGACCCATGGGATGGGTACCACGCAGTATTACTTTAAAGGGCCTGCGTTTCCTCAACCAACCTGACCAAACCTCTCAGCCACAAGAGTGTCCACCCTTATGTCTCAATCAGCTGTGGGTCTAGAGATGGTCAATCCAGGTGGCATCACAGCCCCTGAACGAATATTGTAAGAATTTCTCTCTCTTTCACTGTCTTTGTTTCACGGGTTTTTAAAAGTAATTGATTTTTATAATGGGGTTTAGCTGCTTTTCACTGCTGTTTTTATGCTGCTTTACACCCACTTGACTCACTTACAGAGAGATATCAATACATAGCTTTGAAGATTCTTCCTAGTCAGATATATTCTTGGGCGGTGAATAGGGGGTTTTTGCGTCCAGTTCACTGAGCAAGGAGTAGGACTTGTCTATTACATATTGGGTTTATTGAACGGTATCTGAGCTAATTTGAAACCCTTGTTTTCTGCCTCACCCGACCTCACCTTTCCCGTTAAGCAGCCATAGTGTGTTTTGTAAACGTGTGTCTCTGTTCTGTTTTGTAATTCAGTTCAAGTGTAGCGGTTTTTCCATTCCCTCTATAAGTGATATCTTATGATAAGTGTCGTTTTCTGGTTGACTTATTTCACTTAGAATCGTCGTACCTAAATCCACTCATCATGCTGCTACTAGCCTTATGACGTTGATTTCCTGGCTGAGTGATATTCCATTGTACATAAGGACCACAACTTCTTTATCCATTTTTTTCTTTCCTGGGATATTTAAGGTGTAACGAAGTGGAGGTTCTTGTCAACAGAGCAGCCCTAAACTTTGGGGTGCCTGTGTCTTGCTGATTTTTACTTTTCCCAATTTATACACCCATGAGTGGAAGTGCCCTATGCTCTCTAAGCTGAGTTTTTTAGAGGTTTCAGGACACACCGTACACTTCTCCAGAGTGGCTGTTGGCAATTTACATAACGCCCATCAGCGTAGCAAGGCTCCCGTTTCTCCATGGCCTGTCCTGCATTTCTGGTTTTGACACTTTATTCAGCATGGCCCTTTTGACCGATGGGAAGCGAGACTTCTTTGTAGCGCTGATTTGCCTTTCCAGGTTGCTTGGTTGGCCAAAAAGGGCGTATGCGTTTTTTCCTGAATATATTCAGGAAAAAACGCATACGCCCTTTTTGGCCAAGGGCATCATGGTCGAGGTTTTGCCGCCTTTCCTGTGCTTTAAAGGCGATTCGAATCTACCTCCTGAAATCTGTTTCCTGCAATTCTGCCTTGCTTTCAAATCCTCTTCGTTGCCTTCCCTCAATATATTTGTGGACGAGAGTTATCATTTCTAACTCTGCAGGTTTGTGAATTGCAGTGCCCCTGAGCTCCATTTTTCAACTCGCTTTCTTCGGAGCTGGCCGCAAAAGCGCAGGATTGCTTCAGGCCCTATTCTGGTTCCGGGCGGCAGGCTGAGCCTGTGGTTAATTCTTCTTCCTGATGGGAAAATAGAGTGACCTGTGCCTGTCCCAACACCTAGAGCTAGTCTCTCATTGGTTCCCCCTCTTCCCGTTCATCCTCAGGACAAATTGCAACCTGTACGGAACAGGAGGTTAAAGGTGCTGATTCTCCACGGAGGGAGATTGCTACTAACGCGGCTGGAATGGCGAACCCGAGCACAAGGAGATGAGAAATGAGGTGCGTTTTAGAAACCTTTCCCGATCACACGGTGTACCATCTTCTGGGTTTCTCATGCATGTTTTTGTTATAGGAAGATGCCCTTGAACTTGGAGATTTGGGACCCATGGGATGGGTACCACGCAGTATTACTTTAAAGGGCCTGCGTTTCCTCAACCAACCTGACCAAACCTCTCAGCCACAAGAGTGTCCACCCTTATGTCTCAATCAGCTGTGGGTCTAGAGATGGTCAATCCAGGTGGCATCACAGCCCCTGAACGAATATTGTAAGAATTTCTCTCTCTTTCACTGTCTTTGTTTCACGGGTTTTTAAAAGTAATTGATTTTTATAATGGGGTTTAGCTGCTTTTCACTGCTGTTTTTATGCTGCTTTACACCCACTTGACTCACTTACAGAGAGATATCAATACATAGCTTTGAAGATTCTTCCTAGTCAGATATATTCTTGGGCGGTGAATAGGGGGTTTTTGCGTCCAGTTCACTGAGCAAGGAGTAGGACTTGTCTATTACATATTGGGTTTATTGAACGGTATCTGAGCTAATTTGAAACCCTTGTTTTCTGCCTCACCCGACCTCACCTTTACCGTTAAGCAGCCATAGTGTGTTTTGTAAACGTGTGTCTCTGTTCTGTTTTGTAATTCAGTTCAAGTGTAGCGGTTTTTACATTCCCTCTATAAGTGATATCTTATGATAAGTGTCGTTTTCTGGTTGACTTATTTCACTTAGAATCGTCGTACCTAAATCCACTCATCATGCTGCTACTAGCCTTATGACGTTGATTTCCTGGCTGAGTGATATTCCATTGTACATAAGGACCACAACTTCTTTATCCATTTTTTTCTTTCCTGGGATATTTAAGGTGTAACGAAGTGGAGGTTCTTGTCAACAGAGCAGCCCTAAACTTTGGGGTGCCTGTGTCTTGCTGATTTTTACTTTTCCCAATTTATACACCCATGAGTGGAAGTGCCCTATGCTCTCTAAGCTGAGTTTTTTAGAGGTTTCAGGACACACCGTACACTTCTCCAGAGTGGCTGTTGGCAATTTACATCACGCCCATCAGCGTAGCAAGGCTCCCGTTTCTCCATGGCCTGTCCTGCATTTCTGGTTTTGACACTTTATTCAGCATGGCCCTTTTGACCGATGGGAAGCGAGACTTCTTTGTAGCGCTGATTTGCCTTTCCAGGTTGCTTGGTTGGCCAAAAAGGGCGTATGCGTTTTTTCCTGAATATATTCAGGAAAAAACGCATACGCCCTTTTTGGCCAAGGGCATCATGGTCGAGGTTTTGCCGCCTTTCCTGTGCTTTAAAGGCGATTCGAATCTACCTCCTGAAATCTGTTTCCTGCAATTCTGCCTTGCTTTCAAATCCTCTTCGTTGCCTTCCCTCAATATATTTGTGGACGAGAGTTATCATTTCTAACTCTGCAGGTTTGTGAATTGCAGTGCCCCTGAGCTCCATTTTTCAACTCGCTTTCTTCGGAGCTGGCCGCAAAAGCGCAGGATTGCTTCAGGCCCTATTCTGGTTCCGGGCGGCAGGCTGAGCCTGTGGTTAATTCTTCTTCCTGATGGGAAAATAGAGTGACCTGTGCCTGTCCCAACACCTAGAGCTAGTCTCTCATTGGTTCCCCCTCTTCCCGTTCATCCTCAGGACAAATTGCAACCTGTACGGAACAGGAGGTTAAAGGTGCTGATTCTCCACGGAGGGAGATTGCTACTAACGCGGCTGGAATGGCGAACCCGAGCACAAGGAGATGAGAAATGAGGTGCGTTTTAGAAACCTTTCCCGATCACACGGTGTACCATCTTCTGGGTTTCTCATGCATGTTTTCGATGTAGGAAGATGCCCTTGAACCTGGAGATTTGGGACCCATGGGATGGGTACCATGCAGTAATACTTTAAAGGGTCTGCGTTTGCTCACCCAACCTCACCAAACCTCTCAGCCCCAAGAGTGTCCACCCTTATGTCTCAATCAGCTGTGGGTCTAGAGATGGTCAATCCAGGTGGCATCACAGCCCCTGAACGAATTTTGTAAGAATTTCTCTCTCTTTCACTGTCTTTGTTTCACGGGATTTTAAAAGTAATTGATTTTTATAATGGGGTTTAGCTGCTTTTCACTGCTCTGTTTATGCTGCTTTACACCCACTTGACTCATTTACAGAGAGATATCAATACATAGCTTTGAAGATTCTTCCTAGTCAGGTATATTCTTGGGCGGTGAATAGGGGGTGTCGAGTCCAGTTCACTGAGCAAGGAGTAGGTCTTGTCTATTACATATTGGGTTTATTGAACGGTATCTGAGCTAATTTGAAACCCTTGTTTTCTGCCTCACCTGACCTCACCTTTCCCGTTAAGCAGCCATAGTGTGTTTTGTAAACGTGTGTCTCTGTTCTGTTTTGTAATTCAGTTCAAGTGTAGCGGTTTTTCCATTCCCTCTATAAGTGATATCTTATGATAAGTGTCGTTTTCTGGTTGACTTATTTCACTTAGAATCGTCGTACCTAAATCCACTCATCATGCTGCTACTAGCCTTATGACGTTGATTTCCTGGCTGAGTGATATTCCATTGTACATAAGGACCACAACTTCTTTATCCATTTTTTTCTTTCCTGGGATATTTAAGGTGTAACGAAGTGGAGGTTCTTGTCAACAGAGCAGCCCTAAACTTTGGGGTGCCTGTGTCTTGCTGATTTTTACTTTTCCCAATTTATACACCCATGAGTGGAAGTGCCCTATGCTCTCTAAGCTGAGTTTTTTAGAGGTTTCAGGACACACCGTACACTTCTCCAGAGTGGCTGTTGGCAATTTACATCACGCCCATCAGCGTAGCAAGGCTCCCGTTTCTCCATGGCCTGTCCTGCATTTCTGGTTTTGACACTTTATTCAGCATGGCCCTTTTGACCGATGGGAAGCGAGACTTCTTTGTAGCGCTGATTTGCCTTTCCAGGTTGCTTGGTTGGCCAAAAAGGGCGTATGCGTTTTTTCCTGAATATATTCAGGAAAAAACGCATACGCCCTTTTTGGCCAAGGGCATCATGGTCGAGGTTTTGCCGCCTTTCCTGTGCTTTAAAGGCGATTCGAATCTACCTCCTGAAATCTGTTTCCTGCAATTCTGCCTTGCTTTCAAATCCTCTTCGTTGCCTTCCCTCAATATATTTGTGGACGAGAGTTATCATTTCTAACTCTGCAGGTTTGTGAATTGCAGTGCCCCTGAGCTCCATTTTTCAACTCGCTTTCTTCGGAGCTGGCCGCAAAAGCGCAGGATTGCTTCAGGCCCTATTCTGGTTCCGGGCGGCAGGCTGAGCCTGTGGTTAATTCTTCTTCCTGATGGGAAAATAGAGTGACCTGTGCCTGTCCCAACACCTAGAGCTAGTCTCTCATTGGTTCCCCCTCTTCCCGTTCATCCTCAGGACAAATTGCAACCTGTACGGAACAGGAGGTTAAAGGTGCTGATTCTCCACGGAGGGAGATTGCTACTAACGCGGCTGGAATGGCGAACCCGAGCACAAGGAGATGAGAAATGAGGTGCGTTTTAGAAACCTTTCCCGATCACACGGTGTACCATCTTCTGGGTTTCTCATGCATGTTTTCGATGTAGGAAGATGCCCTTGAACCTGGAGATTTGGGACCCATGGGATGGGTACCACGCAGTATTACTTTAAAGGGTCTGCGTTTGCTCACCCAACCTCACCAAACCTCTCAGCCCCAAGAGTGTCCACCCTTATGTCTCAATCAGCTGTGGGTCTAGAGATGGTCAATCCAGGTGGCATCACAGCCCCTGAACGAATTTTGTAAGAATTTCTCTCTCTTTCACTGTCTTTGTTTCACGGGATTTTAAAAGTAATTGATTTTTATAATGGGGTTTAGCTGCTTTTCACTGCTCTGTTTATGCTGCTTTACACCCACTTGACTCATTTACAGAGAGATATCAATACATAGCTTTGAAGATTCTTCCTAGTCAGGTATATTCTTGGGCGGTGAATAGGGGGTGTCGAGTCCAGTTCACTGAGCAAGGAGTAGGTCTTGTCTATTACATATTGGGTTTATGGAACGGTATCTGAGCTAATTTGAAACCCTTGTTTTCTCCCTCACCCGACCTCACCTTTCCCGTTAAGCAGCCATAGTGTGTTTTGTAAACGTGTGACGCTGTTCTGTTTTGTAATTCAGTTCAAGTGTAGCGGTTTTTACATTCCCTCTCTAAGTGATATCTTATGATAAGTGTCTTTTTCTGTGTGACTTATTTCACTTAGAATCGTCGTACCTAAATCCTCTCATCATGCTGCTACTAGCCTTATGACGTTAATTTCATGGCTGAGTGATATGCCATTGTACATAAGGACCACAACTTCCTTATCCATTTTTCTCTTTCCTGGGATATTTAAGGTGTAACGAAGTGGAGGTTCTTGTCAACAGAGCAGCCCTAAACTTTGGGGTGCCTGTGTCTTGCTGATTTTTAGTTTTCCCAATTTATACGCCCATGAGTGGAAGTGCCTTATGCTCTCTATGCTGAGTTCTTTAGATGTTTCAGGAAACACCGTACACTTCTCCAGAGTGGCTGTTGGCAATTTACATCCCGCCCATCAGCGTAGTAAGGCTCCCGTTTCTCCATGGCCTGTCCTGCATTTCTGGTTTTGACACTTTATTCAGCATGGCCCTTTTGACCGATGGGAAGCGAGACTTCTTTGTAGCGCTGATTTGCCTTTCCAGGTTGCTTGGTTGGCCAAAAAGGGCGTATGCGTTTTTTCCTGAATATATTCAGGAAAAAACGCATACGCCCTTTTTGGCCAAGGGCATCATGGTCGAGGTTTTGCCGCTTTTCCTGTGCTTTAAAGGCGATTCGACTCTACCTCCTGAAATCTGTTTCCTGCAATTCTGCCTTGCTTTCAAATCCTCCTCGTTGCCTTCCCTCAATATATTTGTGGACGAGAGTTATCATTTCTAACTCTGCAGGTTTGTGAATTGCATTGCCCCTGAGCTCGATTTTTCAACTCGTTTTTTTGGGAGCTGGCCGCAAAAGCACAGGATTGCTTCAGGCCCTGTTCTGCTTCCGGGCGGCAGGCTGAGCCTGTGGTTAATTCTTCTTCCTGATGGGAAAATAGAGTGACCTGTGCCTGTCCCAACACCTAGAGCTAGTCTCTCACTGGTTCCCCCTCTTCCCGTTCATCCTCAGGACAATTTGCAACCTGTACGGAACAGGAGGTTGAAGGTGCTGATTCTCGAAGGAGGGAGATTGCTAGTAAAGCGGCTGTAATGGCCAACCCGAGCACAAGGAGATGAGAAATGAGGTGCGTTTTCGAAACCTTTCCCGATCACACGGTGTACCATCTTCTGGGTTTCTCATGCATGTTTTTGTTATAGGAAGATGCCCTTGAACTTGGAGATTTGGGACCCATGGGATGGGTACCACGCAGTATTACTTTAAAGGGCCTGCGTTTCCTCAACCAACCTGACCAAACCTCTCAGCCACAAGAGTGTCCACCCTTATGTCTCAATCAGCTGTGGGTCTAGAGATGGTCAATCCAGGTGGCATCACAGCCCCTGAACGAATATTGTAAGAATTTCTCTCTCTTTCACTGTCTTTGTTTCACGGGTTTTTAAAAGTAATTGATTTTTATAATGGGGTTTAGCTGCTTTTCACTGCTGTTTTTATGCTGCTTTACACCCACTTGACTCACTTACAGAGAGATATCAATACATAGCTTTGAAGATTCTTCCTAGTCAGATATATTCTTGGGCGGTGAATAGGGGGTTTTTGCGTCCAGTTCACTGAGCAAGGAGTAGGTCTTGTCTATTACATATTGGGTTTATTGAACGGTATCTGAGCTAATTTGAAACCCTTGTTTTCTGCCTCACCCGACCTCACCTTTCCCGTTAAGCAGTCATAGTGTGTTTTGTAAACGTGTGTCTCTGTTCTGTTTTGTAATTCAGTTCAAGTGTAGCGGTTTTTCCATTCCCTCTATAAGTGATATCTTATGATAAGTGTCGTTTTCTGGTTGACTTATTTCACTTAGAATCGTCGTACCTAAATCCACTCATCATGCTGCTACTAGCCTTATGACGTTGATTTCCTGGCTGAGTGATATTCCATTGTACATAAGGACCACAACTTCTTTATCCATTTTTTTCTTTCCTGGGATATTTAAGGTGTAACGAAGTGGAGGTTCTTGTCAACAGAGCAGCCCTAAACTTTGGGGTGCCTGTGTCTTGCTGATTTTTACTTTTCCCAATTTATACACCCATGAGTGGAAGTGCCCTATGCTCTCTAAGCTGAGTTTTTTAGAGGTTTCAGGACACACCGTACACTTCTCCAGAGTGGCTGTTGGCAATTTACATGCCGCCCATCAGCGTAGCAAGGCTCCCGTTTCTCCATGGCCTGTCCTGCATTTCTGGTTTTGACACTTTATTCAGCATGGCCCTTTTGACCGATGGGAAGCGAGACTTCTTTGTAGCGCTGATTTGCCTTTCCAGGTTGCTTGGTTGGCCAAAAAGGGCGTATGCGTTTTTTCCTGAATATATTCAGGAAAAAACGTATACGCCCTTTTTGGCCAGGGGCATCATGGTCGAGGTTTTGCCGCCTTTCCTGTGCTTTAAAGGCGATTCGAATCTACCTCCTGAAATCTGTTTCCTGCAATTCTGCCTTGCTTTCAAATCCTCTTCGTTGCCTTCCCTCAATATATTTGTGGACGAGAGTTATCATTTCTAACTCTGCAGGTTTGTGAATTGCAGTGCCCCTGAGCTCCATTTTTCAACTCACTCTCTTCGGAGCTGGCTGCAAAAGCGCAGGATTGCTTCAGGCCCTATTCTGGTTCCGGGCGGCAGGCTGAGCCTGTGGTTAATTCTTCTTCCTGATGGGAAAATAGAGTGACCTGTGCCTGTCCCAACACCTAGAGCTAGTCTCTCATTGGTTCCCCCTCTTCCCGTTCATCCTCAGGACAAATTGCAACCTGTACGGAACAGGAGGTTAAAGGTGCTGATTCTCCACGGAGGGAGATTGCTACTAACGCGGCTGGAATGGCGAACCCGAGCACAAGGAGATGAGAAATGAGGTGCGTTTTAGAAACCTTTCCCGATCACACGGTGTACCATCTTCTGGGTTTCTCATGCATGTTTTCGATGTAGGAAGATGCCCTTGAACCTGGAGATTTGGGACCCATGGGATGGGTACCACGCAGTATTACTTTAAAGGGTCTGCGTTTGCTCACCCAACCTCACCAAACCTCTCAGCCCCAAGAGTGTCCACCCTTATGTCTCAATCAGCTGTGGGTCTAGAGATGGTCAATCCAGGTGGCATCACAGCCCCTGAACGAATTTTGTAAGAATTTCTCTCTCTTTCACTGTCTTTGTTTCACGGGATTTTAAAAGTAATTGATTTTTATAATGGGGTTTAGCTGCTTTTCACTGCTCTGTTTATGCTGCTTTACACCCACTTGACTCATTTACAGAGAGATATCAATACATAGCTTTGAAGATTCTTCCTAGTCAGGTATATTCTTGGGCGGTGAATAGGGGGTGTCGAGTCCAGTTCACTGAGCAAGGAGTAGGTCTTGTCTATTACATATTGGGTTTATGGAACGGTATCTGAGCTAATTTGAAACCCTTGTTTTCTCCCTCACCCGACCTCACCTTTCCCGTTAAGCAGCCATAGTGTGTTTTGTAAACGTGTGACGCTGTTCTGTTTTGTAATTCAGTTCAAGTGTAGCGGTTTTTACATTCCCTCTCTAAGTGATATCTTATGATAAGTGTCTTTTTCTGTGTGACTTATTTCACTTAGAATCGTCGTACCTAAATCCTCTCATCATGCTGCTACTAGCCTTATGACGTTAATTTCATGGCTGAGTGATATGCCATTGTACATAAGGACCACAACTTCCTTATCCATTTTTCTCTTTCCTGGGATATTTAAGGTGTAACGAAGTGGAGGTTCTTGTCAACAGAGCAGCCCTAAACTTTGGGGTGCCTGTGTCTTGCTGATTTTTAGTTTTCCCAATTTATACGCCCATGAGTGGAAGTGCCTTATGCTCTCTATGCTGAGTTCTTTAGATGTTTCAGGAAACACCGTACACTTCTCCAGAGTGGCTGTTGGCAATTTACATCCCGCCCATCAGCGTAGTAAGGCTCCCATTTCTCCATGGCCTGTCCTGCATTTCTGGTTTTGACACTTTATTCAGCATGGCCCTTTTGACCGATGGGAAGCGAGACTTCTTTGTAGCGCTGATTTGCCTTTCCAGGTTGCTTGGTTGGCCAAAAAGGGCGTATGCGTTTTTTCCTGAATATATTCAGGAAAAAACGCATACGCCCTTTTTGGCCAAGGGCATCATGGTCGAGGTTTTGCCGCTTTTCCTGTGCTTTAAAGGCGATTCGACTCTACCTCCTGAAATCTGTTTCCTGCAATTCTGCCTTGCTTTCAAATCCTCCTCGTTGCCTTCCCTCAATATATTTGTGGACGAGAGTTATCATTTATAACTCTGCAGGTTTGTGAATTGCAGTGCCCCTGAGCTCGATTTTTCAACTCGTTTTTTTGGGAGCTGGCCGCAAAAGCACAGGATTGCTTCAGGCCCTGTTCTGCTTCCGGGCGGCAGGCTGAGCCTGTGGTTAATTCTTCTTCCTGATGGGAAAATAGAGTGACCTGTGCCTGTCCCAACACCTAGAGCTAGTCTCTCACTGGTTCCCCCTCTTCCCGTTCATCCTCAGGACAATTTGCAACCTGTACGGAACAGGAGGTTGAAGGTGCTGATTCTCGAAGGAGGGAGATTGCTAGTAAAGCGGCTGTAATGGCCAACCCGAGCACAAGGAGATGAGAAATGAGGTGCGTTTTCGAAACCTTTCCCGATCACACGGTGTACCATCTTCTGGGTTTCTCATGCATGTTTTTGTTATAGGAAGATGCCCTTGAACTTGGAGATTTGGGACCCATGGGATGGGTACCACGCAGTATTACTTTAAAGGGCCTGCGTTTCCTCAACCAACCTGACCAAACCTCTCAGCCACAAGAGTGTCCACCCTTATGTCTCAATCAGCTGTGGGTCTAGAGATGGTCAATCCAGGTGGCATCACAGCCCCTGAACGAATATTGTAAGAATTTCTCTCTCTTTCACTGTCTTTGTTTCACGGGTTTTTAAAAGTAATTGATTTTTATAATGGGGTTTAGCTGCTTTTCACTGCTGTTTTTATGCTGCTTTACACCCACTTGACTCACTTACAGAGAGATATCAATACATAGCTTTGAAGATTCTTCCTAGTCAGATATATTCTTGGGCGGTGAATAGGGGGTTTTTGCGTCCAGTTCACTGAGCAAGGAGTAGGACTTGTCTATTACATATTGGGTTTATTGAACGGTATCTGAGCTAATTTGAAACCCTTGTTTTCTGCCTCACCCGACCTCACCTTTCCCGTTAAGCAGCCATAGTGTGTTTTGTAAACGTGTGTCTCTGTTCTGTTTTGTAATTCAGTTCAAGTGTAGCGGTTTTTCCATTCCCTCTATAAGTGATATCTTATGATAAGTGTCGTTTTCTGGTTGACTTATTTCACTTAGAATCGTCGTACCTAAATCCACTCATCATGCTGCTACTAGCCTTATGACGTTGATTTCCTGGCTGAGTGATATTCCATTGTACATAAGGACCACAACTTCTTTATCCATTTTTTTCTTTCCTGGGATATTTAAGGTGTAACGAAGTGGAGGTTCTTGTCAACAGAGCAGCCCTAAACTTTGGGGTGCCTGTGTCTTGCTGATTTTTACTTTTCCCAATTTATACACCCATGAGTGGAAGTGCCCTATGCTCTCTAAGCTGAGTTTTTTAGAGGTTTCAGGACACACCGTACACTTCTCCAGAGTGGCTGTTGGCAATTTACATGCCGCCCATCAGCGTAGCAAGGCTCCCGTTTCTCCATGGCCTGTCCTGCATTTCTGGTTTTGACACTTTATTCAGCATGGCCCTTTTGACCGATGGGAAGCGAGACTTCTTTGTAGCGCTGATTTGCCTTTCCAGGTTGCTTGGTTGGCCAAAAAGGGCGTATGCGTTTTTTCCTGAATATATTCAGGAAAAAACGCATACGCCCTTTTTGGCCAAGGGCATCATGGTCGAGGTTTTGCCGCCTTTCCTGTGCTTTAAAGGCGATTCGAATCTACCTCCTGAAATCTGTTTCCTGCAATTCTGCCTTGCTTTCAAATCCTCTTCGTTGCCTTCCCTCAATATATTTGTGGACGAGAGTTATCATTTCTAACTCTGCAGGTTTGTGAATTGCAGTGCCCCTGAGCTCCATTTTTCAACTCGCTTTCTTCGGAGCTGGCCGCAAAAGCGCAGGATTGCTTCAGGCCCTATTCTGGTTCCGGGCGGCAGGCTGAGCCTGTGGTTAATTCTTCTTCCTGATGGGAAAATAGAGTGACCTGTGCCTGTCCCAACACCTAGAGCTAGTCTCTCATTGGTTCCCCCTCTTCCCGTTCATCCTCAGGACAAATTGCAACCTGTACGGAACAGGAGGTTAAAGGTGCTGATTCTCCACGGAGGGAGATTGCTACTAACGCGGCTGGAATGGCGAACCCGAGCACAAGGAGATGAGAAATGAGGTGCGTTTTAGAAACCTTTCCCGATCACACGGTGTACCATCTTCTGGGTTTCTCATGCATGTTTTTGTTATAGGAAGATGCCCTTGAACTTGGAGATTTGGGACCCATGGGATGGGTACCACGCAGTATTACTTTAAAGGGCCTGCGTTTCCTCAACCAACCTGACCAAACCTCTCAGCCACAAGAGTGTCCACCCTTATGTCTCAATCAGCTGTGGGTCTAGAGATGGTCAATCCAGGTGGCATCACAGCCCCTGAACGAATATTGTAAGAATTTCTCTCTCTTTCACTGTCTTTGTTTCACGGGTTTTTAAAAGTAATTGATTTTTATAATGGGGTTTAGCTGCTTTTCACTGCTGTTTTTATGCTGCTTTACACCCACTTGACTCACTTACAGAGAGATATCAATACATAGCTTTGAAGATTCTTCCTAGTCAGATATATTCTTGGGCGGTGAATAGGGGGTTTTTGCGTCCAGTTCACTGAGCAAGGAGTAGGACTTGTCTATTACATATTGGGTTTATTGAACGGTATCTGAGCTAATTTGAAACCCTTGTTTTCTGCCTCACCCGACCTCACCTTTCCCGTTAAGCAGCCATAGTGTGTTTTGTAAACGTGTGTCTCTGTTCTGTTTTGTAATTCAGTTCAAGTGTAGCGGTTTTTCCATTCCCTCTATAAGTGATATCTTATGATAAGTGTCGTTTTCTGGTTGACTTATTTCACTTAGAATCGTCGTACCTAAATCCACTCATCATGCTGCTACTAGCCTTATGACGTTGATTTCCTGGCTGAGTGATATTCCATTGTACATAAGGACCACAACTTCTTTATCCATATTTTTCTTTCCTGGGATATTTAAGGTGTAACGAAGTGGAGGTTCTTGTCAACAGAGCAGCCCTAAACTTTGGGGTGCCTGTGTCTTGCTGATTTTTACTTTTCCCAATTTATACACCCATGAGTGGAAGTGCCCTATGCTCTCTAAGCTGAGTTTTTTAGAGGTTTCAGGACACACCGTACACTTCTCCAGAGTGGCTGTTGGCAATTTACATCACGCCCATCAGCGTAGCAAGGCTCCCGTTTCTCCATGGCCTGTCCTGCATTTCTGGTTTTGACACTTTATTCAGCATGGCCCTTTTGACCGATGGGAAGCGAGACTTCTTTGTAGCGCTGATTTGCCTTTCCAGGTTGCTTGGTTGGCCAAAAAGGGCGTATGCGTTTTTTCCTGAATATATTCAGGAAAAAACGCATACGCCCTTTTTGGCCAAGGGCATCATGGTCGAGGTTTTGCCGCCTTTCCTGTGCTTTAAAGGCGATTCGAATCTACCTCCTGAAATCTGTTTCCTGCAATTCTGCCTTGCTTTCAAATCCTCTTCGTTGCCTTCCCTCAATATATTTGTGGACGAGAGTTATCATTTCTAACTCTGCAGGTTTGTGAATTGCAGTGCCCCTGAGCTCCATTTTTCAACTTGCTTTCTTCGGAGCTGGCCGCAAAAGCGCAGGATTGCTTCAGGCCCTATTCTGGTTCCGGGCGGCAGGCTGAGCCTGTGGTTAATTCTTCTTCCTGATGGGAAAATAGAGTGACCTGTGCCTGTCCCAACACCTAGAGCTAGTCTCTCATTGGTTCCCCCTCTTCCCGTTCATCCTCAGGACAAATTGCAACCTGTACGGAACAGGAGGTTAAAGGTGCTGATTCTCCACGGAGGGAGATTGCTACTAACGCGGCTGGAATGGCGAACCCGAGCACAAGGAGATGAGAAATGAGGTGCGTTTTAGAAACCTTTCCCGATCACACGGTGTACCATCTTCTGGGTTTCTCATGCATGTTTTCGATGTAGGAAGATGCCCTTGAACCTGGAGATTTGGGACCCATGGGATGGGTACCATGCAGTAATACTTTAAAGGGTCTGCGTTTGCTCACCCAACCTCACCAAACCTCTCAGCCCCAAGAGTGTCCACCCTTATGTCTCAATCAGCTGTGGGTCTAGAGATGGTCAATCCAGGTGGCATCACAGCCCCTGAACGAATTTTGTAAGAATTTCTCTCTCTTTCACTGTCTTTGTTTCACGGGATTTTAAAAGTAATTGATTTTTATAATGGGGTTTAGCTGCTTTTCACTGCTCTGTTTATGCTGCTTTACACCCACTTGACTCATTTACAGAGAGATATCAATACATAGCTTTGAAGATTCTTCCTAGTCAGGTATATTCTTGGGCGGTGAATAGGGGGTGTCGAGTCCAGTTCACTGAGCAAGGAGTAGGTCTTGTCTATTACATATTGGGTTTATTGAACGGTATCTGAGCTAATTTGAAACCCTTGTTTTCTGCCTCACCTGACCTCACCTTTCCCGTTAAGCAGCCATAGTGTGTTTTGTAAACGTGTGTCTCTGTTCTGTTTTGTAATTCAGTTCAAGTGTAGCGGTTTTTCCATTCCCTCTATAAGTGATATCTTATGATAAGTGTCGTTTTCTGGTTGACTTATTTCACTTAGAATCGTCGTACCTAAATCCACTCATCATGCTGCTACTAGCCTTATGACGTTGATTTCCTGGCTGAGTGATATTCCATTGTACATAAGGACCACAACTTCTTTATCCATTTTTTTCTTTCCTGGGATATTTAAGGTGTAACGAAGTGGAGGTTCTTGTCAACAGAGCAGCCCTAAACTTTGGGGTGCCTGTGTCTTGCTGATTTTTACTTTTCCCAATTTATACACCCATGAGTGGAAGTGCCCTATGCTCTCTAAGCTGAGTTTTTTAGAGGTTTCAGGACACACCGTACACTTCTCCAGAGTGGCTGTTGGCAATTTACATCACGCCCATCAGCGTAGCAAGGCTCCCGTTTCTCCATGGCCTGTCCTGCATTTCTGGTTTTGACACTTTATTCAGCATGGCCCTTTTGACCGATGGGAAGCGAGACTTCTTTGTAGCGCTGATTTGCCTTTCCAGGTTGCTTGGTTGGCCAAAAAGGGCGTATGCGTTTTTTCCTGAATATATTCAGGAAAAAACGCATACGCCCTTTTTGGCCAAGGGCATCATGGTCGAGGTTTTGCCGCCTTTCCTGTGCTTTAAAGGCGATTCGAATCTACCTCCTGAAATCTGTTTCCTGCAATTCTGCCTTGCTTTCAAATCCTCTTCGTTGCCTTCCCTCAATATATTTGTGGACGAGAGTTATCATTTCTAACTCTGCAGGTTTGTGAATTGCAGTGCCCCTGAGCTCCATTTTTCAACTCGCTTTCTTCGGAGCTGGCCGCAAAAGCGCAGGATTGCTTCAGGCCCTATTCTGGTTCCGGGCGGCAGGCTGAGCCTGTGGTTAATTCTTCTTCCTGATGGGAAAATAGAGTGACCTGTGCCTGTCCCAACACCTAGAGCTAGTCTCTCATTGGTTCCCCCTCTTCCCGTTCATCCTCAGGACAAATTGCAACCTGTACGGAACAGGAGGTTAAAGGTGCTGATTCTCCACGGAGGGAGATTGCTACTAACGCGGCTGGAATGGCGAACCCGAGCACAAGGAGATGAGAAATGAGGTGCGTTTTAGAAACCTTTCCCGATCACACGGTGTACCATCTTCTGGGTTTCTCATGCATGTTTTCGATGTAGGAAGATGCCCTTGAACCTGGAGATTTGGGACCCATGGGATGGGTACCACGCAGTATTACTTTAAAGGGTCTGCGTTTGCTCACCCAACCTCACCAAACCTCTCAGCCCCAAGAGTGTCCACCCTTATGTCTCAATCAGCTGTGGGTCTAGAGATGGTCAATCCAGGTGGCATCACAGCCCCTGAACGAATTTTGTAAGAATTTCTCTCTCTTTCACTGTCTTTGTTTCACGGGATTTTAAAAGTAATTGATTTTTATAATGGGGTTTAGCTGCTTTTCACTGCTCTGTTTATGCTGCTTTACACCCACTTGACTCATTTACAGAGAGATATCAATACATAGCTTTGAAGATTCTTCCTAGTCAGGTATATTCTTGGGCGGTGAATAGGGGGTGTCGAGTCCAGTTCACTGAGCAAGGAGTAGGTCTTGTCTATTACATATTGGGTTTATGGAACGGTATCTGAGCTAATTTGAAACCCTTGTTTTCTCCCTCACCCGACCTCACCTTTCCCGTTAAGCAGCCATAGTGTGTTTTGTAAACGTGTGACGCTGTTCTGTTTTGTAATTCAGTTCAAGTGTAGCGGTTTTTACATTCCCTCTCTAAGTGATATCTTATGATAAGTGTCTTTTTCTGTGTGACTTATTTCACTTAGAATCGTCGTACCTAAATCCTCTCATCATGCTGCTACTAGCCTTATGACGTTAATTTCATGGCTGAGTGATATGCCATTGTACATAAGGACCACAACTTCCTTATCCATTTTTCTCTTTCCTGGGATATTTAAGGTGTAACGAAGTGGAGGTTCTTGTCAACAGAGCAGCCCTAAACTTTGGGGTGCCTGTGTCTTGCTGATTTTTAGTTTTCCCAATTTATACGCCCATGAGTGGAAGTGCCTTATGCTCTCTATGCTGAGTTCTTTAGATGTTTCAGGAAACACCGTACACTTCTCCAGAGTGGCTGTTGGCAATTTACATCCCGCCCATCAGCGTAGTAAGGCTCCCGTTTCTCCATGGCCTGTCCTGCATTTCTGGTTTTGACACTTTATTCAGCATGGCCCTTTTGACCGATGGGAAGCGAGACTTCTTTGTAGCGCTGATTTGCCTTTCCAGGTTGCTTGGTTGGCCAAAAAGGGCGTATGCGTTTTTTCCTGAATATATTCAGGAAAAAACGCATACGCCCTTTTTGGCCAAGGGCATCATGGTCGAGGTTTTGCCGCTTTTCCTGTGCTTTAAAGGCGATTCGACTCTACCTCCTGAAATCTGTTTCCTGCAATTCTGCCTTGCTTTCAAATCCTCCTCGTTGCCTTCCCTCAATATATTTGTGGACGAGAGTTATCATTTATAACTCTGCAGGTTTGTGAATTGCAGTGCCCCTGAGCTCGATTTTTCAACTCGTTTTTTTGGGAGCTGGCCGCAAAAGCACAGGATTGCTTCAGGCCCTGTTCTGCTTCCGGGCGGCAGGCTGAGCCTGTGGTTAATTCTTCTTCCTGATGGGAAAATAGAGTGACCTGTGCCTGTCCCAACACCTAGAGCTAGTCTCTCACTGGTTCCCCCTCTTCCCGTTCATCCTCAGGACAATTTGCAACCTGTACGGAACAGGAGGTTGAAGGTGCTGATTCTCGAAGGAGGGAGATTGCTAGTAAAGCGGCTGTAATGGCCAACCCGAGCACAAGGAGATGAGAAATGAGGTGCGTTTTCGAAACCTTTCCCGATCACACGGTGTACCATCTTCTGGGTTTCTCATGCATGTTTTTGTTATAGGAAGATGCCCTTGAACTTGGAGATTTGGGACCCATGGGATGGGTACCACGCAGTATTACTTTAAAGGGCCTGCGTTTCCTCAACCAACCTGACCAAACCTCTCAGCCACAAGAGTGTCCACCCTTATGTCTCAATCAGCTGTGGGTCTAGAGATGGTCAATCCAGGTGGCATCACAGCCCCTGAACGAATATTGTAAGAATTTCTCTCTCTTTCACTGTCTTTGTTTCACGGGTTTTTAAAAGTAATTGATTTTTATAATGGGGTTTAGCTGCTTTTCACTGCTGTTTTTATGCTGCTTTACACCCACTTGACTCACTTACAGAGAGATATCAATACATAGCTTTGAAGATTCTTCCTAGTCAGATATATTCTTGGGCGGTGAATAGGGGGTTTTTGCGTCCAGTTCACTGAGCAAGGAGTAGGTCTTGTCTATTACATATTGGGTTTATTGAACGGTATCTGAGCTAATTTGAAACCCTTGTTTTCTGCCTCACCCGACCTCACCTTTCCCGTTAAGCAGTCATAGTGTGTTTTGTAAACGTGTGTCTCTGTTCTGTTTTGTAATTCAGTTCAAGTGTAGCGGTTTTTACATTCCCTCTATAAGTGATATCTTATGATAAGTGTCGTTTTCTGGTTGACTTATTTCACTTAGAATCGTCGTACCTAAATCCACTCATCATGCTGCTACTAGCCTTATGACGTTGATTTCCTGGCTGAGTGATATTCCATTGTACATAAGGACCACAACTTCTTTATCCATTTTTTTCTTTCCTGGGATATTTAAGGTGTAACGAAGTGGAGGTTCTTGTCAACAGAGCAGCCCTAAACTTTGGGGTGCCTGTGTCTTGCTGATTTTTACTTTTCCCAATTTATACACCCATGAGTGGAAGTGCCCTATGCTCTCTAAGCTGAGTTTTTTAGAGGTTTCAGGACACACCGTACACTTCTCCAGAGTGGCTGTTGGCAATTTACATGCCGCCCATCAGCGTAGCAAGGCTCCCGTTTCTCCATGGCCTGTCCTGCATTTCTGGTTTTGACACTTTATTCAGCATGGCCCTTTTGACCGATGGGAAGCGAGACTTCTTTGTAGCGCTGATTTGCCTTTCCAGGTTGCTTGGTTGGCCAAAAAGGGCGTATGCGTTTTTTCCTGAATATATTCAGGAAAAAACGCATACGCCCTTTTTGGCCAAGGGCATCATGGTCGAGGTTTTGCCGCCTTTCCTGTGCTTTAAAGGCGATTCGAATCTACCTCCTGAAATCTGTTTCCTGCAATTCTGCCTTGCTTTCAAATCCTCTTCGTTGCCTTCCCTCAATATATTTGTGGACGAGAGTTATCATTTCTAACTCTGCAGGTTTGTGAATTGCAGTGCCCCTGAGCTCCATTTTTCAACTCACTCTCTTCGGAGCTGGCTGCAAAAGCGCAGGATTGCTTCAGGCCCTATTCTGGTTCCGGGCGGCAGGCTGAGCCTGTGGTTAATTCTTCTTCCTGATGGGAAAATAGAGTGACCTGTGCCTGTCCCAACACCTAGAGCTAGTCTCTCATTGGTTCCCCCTCTTCCCGTTCATCCTCAGGACAAATTGCAACCTGTACGGAACAGGAGGTTAAAGGTGCTGATTCTCCACGGAGGGAGATTGCTACTAACGCGGCTGGAATGGCGAACCCGAGCACAAGGAGATGAGAAATGAGGTGCGTTTTAGAAACCTTTCCCGATCACACGGTGTACCATCTTCTGGGTTTCTCATGCATGTTTTCGATGTAGGAAGATGCCCTTGAACCTGGAGATTTGGGACCCATGGGATGGGTACCACGCAGTATTACTTTAAAGGGTCTGCGTTTGCTCACCCAACCTCACCAAACCTCTCAGCCCCAAGAGTGTCCACCCTTATGTCTCAATCAGCTGTGGGTCTAGAGATGGTCAATCCAGGTGGCATCACAGCCCCTGAACGAATTTTGTAAGAATTTCTCTCTCTTTCACTGTCTTTGTTTCACGGGATTTTAAAAGTAATTGATTTTTATAATGGGGTTTAGCTGCTTTTCACTGCTCTGTTTATGCTGCTTTACACCCACTTGACTCATTTACAGAGAGATATCAATACATAGCTTTGAAGATTCTTCCTAGTCAGGTATATTCTTGGGCGGTGAATAGGGGGTGTCGAGTCCAGTTCACTGAGCAAGGAGTAGGTCTTGTCTATTACATATTGGGTTTATGGAACGGTATCTGAGCTAATTTGAAACCCTTGTTTTCTCCCTCACCCGACCTCACCTTTCCCGTTAAGCAGCCATAGTGTGTTTTGTAAACGTGTGACGCTGTTCTGTTTTGTAATTCAGTTCAAGTGTAGCGGTTTTTACATTCCCTCTCTAAGTGATATCTTATGATAAGTGTCTTTTTCTGTGTGACTTATTTCACTTAGAATCGTCGTACCTAAATCCTCTCATCATGCTGCTACTAGCCTTATGACGTTAATTTCATGGCTGAGTGATATGCCATTGTACATAAGGACCACAACTTCCTTATCCATTTTTCTCTTTCCTGGGATATTTAAGGTGTAACGAAGTGGAGGTTCTTGTCAACAGAGCAGCCCTAAACTTTGGGGTGCCTGTGTCTTGCTGATTTTTAGTTTTCCCAATTTATACGCCCATGAGTGGAAGTGCCTTATGCTCTCTATGCTGAGTTCTTTAGATGTTTCAGGAAACACCGTACACTTCTCCAGAGTGGCTGTTGGCAATTTACATCCCGCCCATCAGCGTAGTAAGGCTCCCGTTTCTCCATGGCCTGTCCTGCATTTCTGGTTTTGACACTTTATTCAGCATGGCCCTTTTGACCGATGGGAAGCGAGACTTCTTTGTAGCGCTGATTTGCCTTTCCAGGTTGCTTGGTTGGCCAAAAAGGGCGTATGCGTTTTTTCCTGAATATATTCAGGAAAAAACGCATACGCCCTTTTTGGCCAAGGGCATCATGGTCGAGGTTTTGCCGCTTTTCCTGTGCTTTAAAGGCGATTCGACTCTACCTCCTGAAATCTGTTTCCTGCAATTCTGCCTTGCTTTCAAATCCTCCTCGTTGCCTTCCCTCAATATATTTGTGGACGAGAGTTATCATTTATAACTCTGCAGGTTTGTGAATTGCAGTGCCCCTGAGCTCGATTTTTCAACTCGTTTTTTTGGGAGCTGGCCGCAAAAGCACAGGATTGCTTCAGGCCCTGTTCTGCTTCCGGGCGGCAGGCTGAGCCTGTGGTTAATTCTTCTTCCTGATGGGAAAATAGAGTGACCTGTGCCTGTCCCAACACCTAGAGCTAGTCTCTCACTGGTTCCCCCTCTTCCCGTTCATCCTCAGGACAATTTGCAACCTGTACGGAACAGGAGGTTGAAGGTGCTGATTCTCGAAGGAGGGAGATTGCTAGTAAAGCGGCTGTAATGGCCAACCCGAGCACAAGGAGATGAGAAATGAGGTGCGTTTTCGAAACCTTTCCCGATCACACGGTGTACCATCTTCTGGGTTTCTCATGCATGTTTTTGTTATAGGAAGATGCCCTTGAACTTGGAGATTTGGGACCCATGGGATGGGTACCACGCAGTATTACTTTAAAGGGCCTGCGTTTCCTCAACCAACCTGACCAAACCTCTCAGCCACAAGAGTGTCCACCCTTATGTCTCAATCAGCTGTGGGTCTAGAGATGGTCAATCCAGGTGGCATCACAGCCCCTGAACGAATATTGTAAGAATTTCTCTCTCTTTCACTGTCTTTGTTTCACGGGTTTTTAAAAGTAATTGATTTTTATAATGGGGTTTAGCTGCTTTTCACTGCTGTTTTTATGCTGCTTTACACCCACTTGACTCACTTACAGAGAGATATCAATACATAGCTTTGAAGATTCTTCCTAGTCAGATATATTCTTGGGCGGTGAATAGGGGGTTTTTGCGTCCAGTTCACTGAGCAAGGAGTAGGTCTTGTCTATTACATATTGGGTTTATTGAACGGTATCTGAGCTAATTTGAAACCCTTGTTTTCTGCCTCACCCGACCTCACCTTTCCCGTTAAGCAGTCATAGTGTGTTTTGTAAACGTGTGTCTCTGTTCTGTTTTGTAATTCAGTTCAAGTGTAGCGGTTTTTCCATTCCCTCTATAAGTGATATCTTATGATAAGTGTCGTTTTCTGGTTGACTTATTTCACTTAGAATCGTCGTACCTAAATCCACTCATCATGCTGCTACTAGCCTTATGACGTTGATTTCCTGGCTGAGTGATATTCCATTGTACATAAGGACCACAACTTCTTTATCCATTTTTTTCTTTCCTGGGATATTTAAGGTGTAACGAAGTGGAGGTTCTTGTCAACAGAGCAGCCCTAAACTTTGGGGTGCCTGTGTCTTGCTGATTTTTACTTTTCCCAATTTATACACCCATGAGTGGAAGTGCCCTATGCTCTCTAAGCTGAGTTTTTTAGAGGTTTCAGGACACACCGTACACTTCTCCAGAGTGGCTGTTGGCAATTTACATGCCGCCCATCAGCGTAGCAAGGCTCCCGTTTCTCCATGGCCTGTCCTGCATTTCTGGTTTTGACACTTTATTCAGCATGGCCCTTTTGACCGATGGGAAGCGAGACTTCTTTGTAGCGCTGATTTGCCTTTCCAGGTTGCTTGGTTGGCCAAAAAGGGCGTATGCGTTTTTTCCTGAATATATTCAGGAAAAAACGTATACGCCCTTTTTGGCCAGGGGCATCATGGTCGAGGTTTTGCCGCCTTTCCTGTGCTTTAAAGGCGATTCGAATCTACCTCCTGAAATCTGTTTCCTGCAATTCTGCCTTGCTTTCAAATCCTCTTCGTTGCCTTCCCTCAATATATTTGTGGACGAGAGTTATCATTTCTAACTCTGCAGGTTTGTGAATTGCAGTGCCCCTGAGCTCCATTTTTCAACTCACTCTCTTCGGAGCTGGCTGCAAAAGCGCAGGATTGCTTCAGGCCCTATTCTGGTTCCGGGCGGCAGGCTGAGCCTGTGGTTAATTCTTCTTCCTGATGGGAAAATAGAGTGACCTGTGCCTGTCCCAACACCTAGAGCTAGTCTCTCATTGGTTCCCCCTCTTCCCGTTCATCCTCAGGACAAATTGCAACCTGTACGGAACAGGAGGTTAAAGGTGCTGATTCTCCACGGAGGGAGATTGCTACTAACGCGGCTGGAATGGCGAACCCGAGCACAAGGAGATGAGAAATGAGGTGCGTTTTAGAAACCTTTCCCGATCACACGGTGTACCATCTTCTGGGTTTCTCATGCATGTTTTCGATGTAGGAAGATGCCCTTGAACCTGGAGATTTGGGACCCATGGGATGGGTACCACGCAGTATTACTTTAAAGGGTCTGCGTTTGCTCACCCAACCTCACCAAACCTCTCAGCCCCAAGAGTGTCCACCCTTATGTCTCAATCAGCTGTGGGTCTAGAGATGGTCAATCCAGGTGGCATCACAGCCCCTGAACGAATTTTGTAAGAATTTCTCTCTCTTTCACTGTCTTTGTTTCACGGGATTTTAAAAGTAATTGATTTTTATAATGGGGTTTAGCTGCTTTTCACTGCTCTGTTTATGCTGCTTTACACCCACTTGACTCATTTACAGAGAGATATCAATACATAGCTTTGAAGATTCTTCCTAGTCAGGTATATTCTTGGGCGGTGAATAGGGGGTGTCGAGTCCAGTTCACTGAGCAAGGAGTAGGTCTTGTCTATTACATATTGGGTTTATGGAACGGTATCTGAGCTAATTTGAAACCCTTGTTTTCTCCCTCACCCGACCTCACCTTTCCCGTTAAGCAGCCATAGTGTGTTTTGTAAACGTGTGACGCTGTTCTGTTTTGTAATTCAGTTCAAGTGTAGCGGTTTTTACATTCCCTCTCTAAGTGATATCTTATGATAAGTGTCTTTTTCTGTGTGACTTATTTCACTTAGAATCGTCGTACCTAAATCCTCTCATCATGCTGCTACTAGCCTTATGACGTTAATTTCATGGCTGAGTGATATGCCATTGTACATAAGGACCACAACTTCCTTATCCATTTTTCTCTTTCCTGGGATATTTAAGGTGTAACGAAGTGGAGGTTCTTGTCAACAGAGCAGCCCTAAACTTTGGGGTGCCTGTGTCTTGCTGATTTTTAGTTTTCCCAATTTATACGCCCATGAGTGGAAGTGCCTTATGCTCTCTATGCTGAGTTCTTTAGATGTTTCAGGAAACACCGTACACTTCTCCAGAGTGGCTGTTGGCAATTTACATCCCGCCCATCAGCGTAGTAAGGCTCCCATTTCTCCATGGCCTGTCCTGCATTTCTGGTTTTGACACTTTATTCAGCATGGCCCTTTTGACCGATGGGAAGCGAGACTTCTTTGTAGCGCTGATTTGCCTTTCCAGGTTGCTTGGTTGGCCAAAAAGGGCGTATGCGTTTTTTCCTGAATATATTCAGGAAAAAACGCATACGCCCTTTTTGGCCAAGGGCATCATGGTCGAGGTTTTGCCGCTTTTCCTGTGCTTTAAAGGCGATTCGACTCTACCTCCTGAAATCTGTTTCCTGCAATTCTGCCTTGCTTTCAAATCCTCCTCGTTGCCTTCCCTCAATATATTTGTGGACGAGAGTTATCATTTATAACTCTGCAGGTTTGTGAATTGCAGTGCCCCTGAGCTCGATTTTTCAACTCGTTTTTTTGGGAGCTGGCCGCAAAAGCACAGGATTGCTTCAGGCCCTGTTCTGCTTCCGGGCGGCAGGCTGAGCCTGTGGTTAATTCTTCTTCCTGATGGGAAAATAGAGTGACCTGTGCCTGTCCCAACACCTAGAGCTAGTCTCTCACTGGTTCCCCCTCTTCCCGTTCATCCTCAGGACAATTTGCAACCTGTACGGAACAGGAGGTTGAAGGTGCTGATTCTCGAAGGAGGGAGATTGCTAGTAAAGCGGCTGTAATGGCCAACCCGAGCACAAGGAGATGAGAAATGAGGTGCGTTTTCGAAACCTTTCCCGATCACACGGTGTACCATCTTCTGGGTTTCTCATGCATGTTTTTGTTATAGGAAGATGCCCTTGAACTTGGAGATTTGGGACCCATGGGATGGGTACCACGCAGTATTACTTTAAAGGGCCTGCGTTTCCTCAACCAACCTGACCAAACCTCTCAGCCACAAGAGTGTCCACCCTTATGTCTCAATCAGCTGTGGGTCTAGAGATGGTCAATCCAGGTGGCATCACAGCCCCTGAACGAATATTGTAAGAATTTCTCTCTCTTTCACTGTCTTTGTTTCACGGGTTTTTAAAAGTAATTGATTTTTATAATGGGGTTTAGCTGCTTTTCACTGCTGTTTTTATGCTGCTTTACACCCACTTGACTCACTTACAGAGAGATATCAATACATAGCTTTGAAGATTCTTCCTAGTCAGATATATTCTTGGGCGGTGAATAGGGGGTTTTTGCGTCCAGTTCACTGAGCAAGGAGTAGGACTTGTCTATTACATATTGGGTTTATTGAACGGTATCTGAGCTAATTTGAAACCCTTGTTTTCTGCCTCACCCGACCTCACCTTTCCCGTTAAGCAGCCATAGTGTGTTTTGTAAACGTGTGTCTCTGTTCTGTTTTGTAATTCAGTTCAAGTGTAGCGGTTTTTCCATTCCCTCTATAAGTGATATCTTATGATAAGTGTCGTTTTCTGGTTGACTTATTTCACTTAGAATCGTCGTACCTAAATCCACTCATCATGCTGCTACTAGCCTTATGACGTTGATTTCCTGGCTGAGTGATATTCCATTGTACATAAGGACCACAACTTCTTTATCCATTTTTTTCTTTCCTGGGATATTTAAGGTGTAACGAAGTGGAGGTTCTTGTCAACAGAGCAGCCCTAAACTTTGGGGTGCCTGTGTCTTGCTGATTTTTACTTTTCCCAATTTATACACCCATGAGTGGAAGTGCCCTATGCTCTCTAAGCTGAGTTTTTTAGAGGTTTCAGGACACACCGTACACTTCTCCAGAGTGGCTGTTGGCAATTTACATGCCGCCCATCAGCGTAGCAAGGCTCCCGTTTCTCCATGGCCTGTCCTGCATTTCTGGTTTTGACACTTTATTCAGCATGGCCCTTTTGACCGATGGGAAGCGAGACTTCTTTGTAGCGCTGATTTGCCTTTCCAGGTTGCTTGGTTGGCCAAAAAGGGCGTATGCGTTTTTTCCTGAATATATTCAGGAAAAAACGCATACGCCCTTTTTGGCCAAGCGCATCATGGTCGAGGTTTTGCCGCCTTTCCTGTGCTTTAAAGGCGATTCGAATCTACCTCCTGAAATCTGTTTCCTGCAATTCTGCCTTGCTTTCAAATCCTCTTCGTTGCCTTCCCTCAATATATTTGTGGACGAGAGTTATCATTTCTAACTCTGCAGGTTTGTGAATTGCAGTGCCCCTGAGCTCCATTTTTCAACTCGCTTTCTTCGGAGCTGGCCGCAAAAGCGCAGGATTGCTTCAGGCCCTATTCTGGTTCCGGGCGGCAGGCTGAGCCTGTGGTTAATTCTTCTTCCTGATGGGAAAATAGAGTGACCTGTGCCTGTCCCAACACCTAGAGCTAGTCTCTCATTGGTTCCCCCTCTTCCCGTTCATCCTCAGGACAAATTGCAACCTGTACGGAACAGGAGGTTAAAGGTGCTGATTCTCCACGGAGGGAGATTGCTACTAACGCGGCTGGAATGGCGAACCCGAGCACAAGGAGATGAGAAATGAGGTGCGTTTTAGAAACCTTTCCCGATCACACGGTGTACCATCTTCTGGGTTTCTCATGCATGTTTTTGTTATAGGAAGATGCCCTTGAACTTGGAGATTTGGGACCCATGGGATGGGTACCACGCAGTATTACTTTAAAGGGCCTGCGTTTCCTCAACCAACCTGACCAAACCTCTCAGCCACAAGAGTGTCCACCCTTATGTCTCAATCAGCTGTGGGTCTAGAGATGGTCAATCCAGGTGGCATCACAGCCCCTGAACGAATATTGTAAGAATTTCTCTCTCTTTCACTGTCTTTGTTTCACGGGTTTTTAAAAGTAATTGATTTTTATAATGGGGTTTAGCTGCTTTTCACTGCTGTTTTTATGCTGCTTTACACCCACTTGACTCACTTACAGAGAGATATCAATACATAGCTTTGAAGATTCTTCCTAGTCAGATATATTCTTGGGCGGTGAATAGGGGGTTTTTGCGTCCAGTTCACTGAGCAAGGAGTAGGACTTGTCTATTACATATTGGGTTTATTGAACGGTATCTGAGCTAATTTGAAACCCTTGTTTTCTGCCTCACCCGACCTCACCTTTCCCGTTAAGCAGCCATAGTGTGTTTTGTAAACGTGTGTCTCTGTTCTGTTTTGTAATTCAGTTCAAGTGTAGCGGTTTTTCCATTCCCTCTATAAGTGATATCTTATGATAAGTGTCGTTTTCTGGTTGACTTATTTCACTTAGAATCGTCGTACCTAAATCCACTCATCATGCTGCTACTAGCCTTATGACGTTGATTTCCTGGCTGAGTGATATTCCATTGTACATAAGGACCACAACTTCTTTATCCATATTTTTCTTTCCTGGGATATTTAAGGTGTAACGAAGTGGAGGTTCTTGTCAACAGAGCAGCCCTAAACTTTGGGGTGCCTGTGTCTTGCTGATTTTTACTTTTCCCAATTTATTCACCCATGAGTGGAAGTGCCCTATGCTCTCTAAGCTGAGTTTTTTAGAGGTTTCAGGACACACCGTACACTTCTCCAGAGTGGCTGTTGGCAATTTACATCACGCCCATCAGCGTAGCAAGGCTCCCGTTTCTCCATGGCCTGTCCTGCATTTCTGGTTTTGACACTTTATTCAGCATGGCCCTTTTGACCGATGGGAAGCGAGACTTCTTTGTAGCGCTGATTTGCCTTTCCAGGTTGCTTGGTTGGCCAAAAAGGGCGTATGCGTTTTTTCCTGAATATATTCAGGAAAAAACGCATACGCCCTTTTTGGCCAAGGGCATCATGGTCGAGGTTTTGCCGCCTTTCCTGTGCTTTAAAGGCGATTCGAATCTACCTCCTGAAATCTGTTTCCTGCAATTCTGCCTTGCTTTCAAATCCTCTTCGTTGCCTTCCCTCAATATATTTGTGGACGAGAGTTATCATTTCTAACTCTGCAGGTTTGTGAATTGCAGTGCCCCTGAGCTCCATTTTTCAACTTGCTTTCTTCGGAGCTGGCCGCAAAAGCGCAGGATTGCTTCAGGCCCTATTCTGGTTCCGGGCGGCAGGCTGAGCCTGTGGTTAATTCTTCTTCCTGATGGGAAAATAGAGTGACCTGTGCCTGTCCCAACACCTAGAGCTAGTCTCTCATTGGTTCCCCCTCTTCCCGTTCATCCTCAGGACAAATTGCAACCTGTACGGAACAGGAGGTTAAAGGTGCTGATTCTCCACGGAGGGAGATTGCTACTAACGCGGCTGGAATGGCGAACCCGAGCACAAGGAGATGAGAAATGAGGTGCGTTTTAGAAACCTTTCCCGATCACACGGTGTACCATCTTCTGGGTTTCTCATGCATGTTTTCGATGTAGGAAGATGCCCTTGAACCTGGAGATTTGGGACCCATGGGATGGGTACCATGCAGTAATACTTTAAAGGGTCTGCGTTTGCTCACCCAACCTCACCAAACCTCTCAGCCCCAAGAGTGTCCACCCTTATGTCTCAATCAGCTGTGGGTCTAGAGATGGTCAATCCAGGTGGCATCACAGCCCCTGAACGAATTTTGTAAGAATTTCTCTCTCTTTCACTGTCTTTGTTTCACGGGATTTTAAAAGTAATTGATTTTTATAATGGGGTTTAGCTGCTTTTCACTGCTCTGTTTATGCTGCTTTACACCCACTTGACTCATTTACAGAGAGATATCAATACATAGCTTTGAAGATTCTTCCTAGTCAGGTATATTCTTGGGCGGTGAATAGGGGGTGTCGAGTCCAGTTCACTGAGCAAGGAGTAGGTCTTGTCTATTACATATTGGGTTTATTGAACGGTATCTGAGCTAATTTGAAACCCTTGTTTTCTGCCTCACCTGACCTCACCTTTCCCGTTAAGCAGCCATAGTGTGTTTTGTAAACGTGTGTCTCTGTTCTGTTTTGTAATTCAGTTCAAGTGTAGCGGTTTTTCCATTCCCTCTATAAGTGATATCTTATGATAAGTGTCGTTTTCTGGTTGACTTATTTCACTTAGAATCGTCGTACCTAAATCCACTCATCATGCTGCTACTAGCCTTATGACGTTGATTTCCTGGCTGAGTGATATTCCATTGTACATAAGGACCACAACTTCTTTATCCATTTTTTTCTTTCCTGGGATATTTAAGGTGTAACGAAGTGGAGGTTCTTGTCAACAGAGCAGCCCTAAACTTTGGGGTGCCTGTGTCTTGCTGATTTTTACTTTTCCCAATTTATACACCCATGAGTGGAAGTGCCCTATGCTCTCTAAGCTGAGTTTTTTAGAGGTTTCAGGACACACCGTACACTTCTCCAGAGTGGCTGTTGGCAATTTACATCACGCCCATCAGCGTAGCAAGGCTCCCGTTTCTCCATGGCCTGTCCTGCATTTCTGGTTTTGACACTTTATTCAGCATGGCCCTTTTGACCGATGGGAAGCGAGACTTCTTTGTAGCGCTGATTTGCCTTTCCAGGTTGCTTGGTTGGCCAAAAAGGGCGTATGCGTTTTTTCCTGAATATATTCAGGAAAAAACGCATACGCCCTTTTTGGCCAAGGGCATCATGGTCGAGGTTTTGCCGCCTTTCCTGTGCTTTAAAGGCGATTCGAATCTACCTCCTGAAATCTGTTTCCTGCAATTCTGCCTTGCTTTCAAATCCTCTTCGTTGCCTTCCCTCAATATATTTGTGGACGAGAGTTATCATTTCTAACTCTGCAGGTTTGTGAATTGCAGTGCCCCTGAGCTCCATTTTTCAACTCGCTTTCTTCGGAGCTGGCCGCAAAAGCGCAGGATTGCTTCAGGCCCTATTCTGGTTCCGGGCGGCAGGCTGAGCCTGTGGTTAATTCTTCTTCCTGATGGGAAAATAGAGTGACCTGTGCCTGTCCCAACACCTAGAGCTAGTCTCTCATTGGTTCCCCCTCTTCCCGTTCATCCTCAGGACAAATTGCAACCTGTACGGAACAGGAGGTTAAAGGTGCTGATTCTCCACGGAGGGAGATTGCTACTAACGCGGCTGGAATGGCGAACCCGAGCACAAGGAGATGAGAAATGAGGTGCGTTTTAGAAACCTTTCCCGATCACACGGTGTACCATCTTCTGGGTTTCTCATGCATGTTTTCGATGTAGGAAGATGCCCTTGAACCTGGAGATTTGGGACCCATGGGATGGGTACCACGCAGTATTACTTTAAAGGGTCTGCGTTTGCTCACCCAACCTCACCAAACCTCTCAGCCCCAAGAGTGTCCACCCTTATGTCTCAATCAGCTGTGGGTCTAGAGATGGTCAATCCAGGTGGCATCACAGCCCCTGAACGAATTTTGTAAGAATTTCTCTCTCTTTCACTGTCTTTGTTTCACGGGATTTTAAAAGTAATTGATTTTTATAATGGGGTTTAGCTGCTTTTCACTGCTCTGTTTATGCTGCTTTACACCCACTTGACTCATTTACAGAGAGATATCAATACATAGCTTTGAAGATTCTTCCTAGTCAGGTATATTCTTGGGCGGTGAATAGGGGGTGTCGAGTCCAGTTCACTGAGCAAGGAGTAGGTCTTGTCTATTACATATTGGGTTTATGGAACGGTATCTGAGCTAATTTGAAACCCTTGTTTTCTCCCTCACCCGACCTCACCTTTCCCGTTAAGCAGCCATAGTGTGTTTTGTAAACGTGTGACGCTGTTCTGTTTTGTAATTCAGTTCAAGTGTAGCGGTTTTTACATTCCCTCTCTAAGTGATATCTTATGATAAGTGTCTTTTTCTGTGTGACTTATTTCACTTAGAATCGTCGTACCTAAATCCTCTCATCATGCTGCTACTAGCCTTATGACGTTAATTTCATGGCTGAGTGATATGCCATTGTACATAAGGACCACAACTTCCTTATCCATTTTTCTCTTTCCTGGGATATTTAAGGTGTAACGAAGTGGAGGTTCTTGTCAACAGAGCAGCCCTAAACTTTGGGGTGCCTGTGTCTTGCTGATTTTTAGTTTTCCCAATTTATACGCCCATGAGTGGAAGTGCCTTATGCTCTCTATGCTGAGTTCTTTAGATGTTTCAGGAAACACCGTACACTTCTCCAGAGTGGCTGTTGGCAATTTACATCCCGCCCATCAGCGTAGTAAGGCTCCCGTTTCTCCATGGCCTGTCCTGCATTTCTGGTTTTGACACTTTATTCAGCATGGCCCTTTTGACCGATGGGAAGCGAGACTTCTTTGTAGCGCTGATTTGCCTTTCCAGGTTGCTTGGTTGGCCAAAAAGGGCGTATGCGTTTTTTCCTGAATATATTCAGGAAAAAACGCATACGCCCTTTTTGGCCAAGGGCATCATGGTCGAGGTTTTGCCGCTTTTCCTGTGCTTTAAAGGCGATTCGACTCTACCTCCTGAAATCTGTTTCCTGCAATTCTGCCTTGCTTTCAAATCCTCCTCGTTGCCTTCCCTCAATATATTTGTGGACGAGAGTTATCATTTATAACTCTGCAGGTTTGTGAATTGCAGTGCCCCTGAGCTCGATTTTTCAACTCGTTTTTTTGGGAGCTGGCCGCAAAAGCACAGGATTGCTTCAGGCCCTGTTCTGCTTCCGGGCGGCAGGCTGAGCCTGTGGTTAATTCTTCTTCCTGATGGGAAAATAGAGTGACCTGTGCCTGTCCCAACACCTAGAGCTAGTCTCTCACTGGTTCCCCCTCTTCCCGTTCATCCTCAGGACAATTTGCAACCTGTACGGAACAGGAGGTTGAAGGTGCTGATTCTCGAAGGAGGGAGATTGCTAGTAAAGCGGCTGTAATGGCCAACCCGAGCACAAGGAGATGAGAAATGAGGTGCGTTTTCGAAACCTTTCCCGATCACACGGTGTACCATCTTCTGGGTTTCTCATGCATGTTTTTGTTATAGGAAGATGCCCTTGAACTTGGAGATTTGGGACCCATGGGATGGGTACCACGCAGTATTACTTTAAAGGGCCTGCGTTTCCTCAACCAACCTGACCAAACCTCTCAGCCACAAGAGTGTCCACCCTTATGTCTCAATCAGCTGTGGGTCTAGAGATGGTCAATCCAGGTGGCATCACAGCCCCTGAACGAATATTGTAAGAATTTCTCTCTCTTTCACTGTCTTTGTTTCACGGGTTTTTAAAAGTAATTGATTTTTATAATGGGGTTTAGCTGCTTTTCACTGCTGTTTTTATGCTGCTTTACACCCACTTGACTCACTTACAGAGAGATATCAATACATAGCTTTGAAGATTCTTCCTAGTCAGATATATTCTTGGGCGGTGAATAGGGGGTTTTTGCGTCCAGTTCACTGAGCAAGGAGTAGGTCTTGTCTATTACATATTGGGTTTATTGAACGGTATCTGAGCTAATTTGAAACCCTTGTTTTCTGCCTCACCCGACCTCACCTTTCCCGTTAAGCAGTCATAGTGTGTTTTGTAAACGTGTGTCTCTGTTCTGTTTTGTAATTCAGTTCAAGTGTAGCGGTTTTTACATTCCCTCTATAAGTGATATCTTATGATAAGTGTCGTTTTCTGGTTGACTTATTTCACTTAGAATCGTCGTACCTAAATCCACTCATCATGCTGCTACTAGCCTTATGACGTTGATTTCCTGGCTGAGTGATATTCCATTGTACATAAGGACCACAACTTCTTTATCCATTTTTTTCTTTCCTGGGATATTTAAGGTGTAACGAAGTGGAGGTTCTTGTCAACAGAGCAGCCCTAAACTTTGGGGTGCCTGTGTCTTGCTGATTTTTACTTTTCCCAATTTATACACCCATGAGTGGAAGTGCCCTATGCTCTCTAAGCTGAGTTTTTTAGAGGTTTCAGGACACACCGTACACTTCTCCAGAGTGGCTGTTGGCAATTTACATGCCGCCCATCAGCGTAGCAAGGCTCCCGTTTCTCCATGGCCTGTCCTGCATTTCTGGTTTTGACACTTTATTCAGCATGGCCCTTTTGACCGATGGGAAGCGAGACTTCTTTGTAGCGCTGATTTGCCTTTCCAGGTTGCTTGGTTGGCCAAAAAGGGCGTATGCGTTTTTTCCTGAATATATTCAGGAAAAAACGCATACGCCCTTTTTGGCCAAGGGCATCATGGTCGAGGTTTTGCCGCCTTTCCTGTGCTTTAAAGGCGATTCGAATCTACCTCCTGAAATCTGTTTCCTGCAATTCTGCCTTGCTTTCAAATCCTCTTCGTTGCCTTCCCTCAATATATTTGTGGACGAGAGTTATCATTTCTAACTCTGCAGGTTTGTGAATTGCAGTGCCCCTGAGCTCCATTTTTCAACTCACTCTCTTCGGAGCTGGCTGCAAAAGCGCAGGATTGCTTCAGGCCCTATTCTGGTTCCGGGCGGCAGGCTGAGCCTGTGGTTAATTCTTCTTCCTGATGGGAAAATAGAGTGACCTGTGCCTGTCCCAACACCTAGAGCTAGTCTCTCATTGGTTCCCCCTCTTCCCGTTCATCCTCAGGACAAATTGCAACCTGTACGGAACAGGAGGTTAAAGGTGCTGATTCTCCACGGAGGGAGATTGCTACTAACGCGGCTGGAATGGCGAACCCGAGCACAAGGAGATGAGAAATGAGGTGCGTTTTAGAAACCTTTCCCGATCACACGGTGTACCATCTTCTGGGTTTCTCATGCATGTTTTCGATGTAGGAAGATGCCCTTGAACCTGGAGATTTGGGACCCATGGGATGGGTACCACGCAGTATTACTTTAAAGGGTCTGCGTTTGCTCACCCAACCTCACCAAACCTCTCAGCCCCAAGAGTGTCCACCCTTATGTCTCAATCAGCTGTGGGTCTAGAGATGGTCAATCCAGGTGGCATCACAGCCCCTGAACGAATTTTGTAAGAATTTCTCTCTCTTTCACTGTCTTTGTTTCACGGGATTTTAAAAGTAATTGATTTTTATAATGGGGTTTAGCTGCTTTTCACTGCTCTGTTTATGCTGCTTTACACCCACTTGACTCATTTACAGAGAGATATCAATACATAGCTTTGAAGATTCTTCCTAGTCAGGTATATTCTTGGGCGGTGAATAGGGGGTGTCGAGTCCAGTTCACTGAGCAAGGAGTAGGTCTTGTCTATTACATATTGGGTTTATGGAACGGTATCTGAGCTAATTTGAAACCCTTGTTTTCTCCCTCACCCGACCTCACCTTTCCCGTTAAGCAGCCATAGTGTGTTTTGTAAACGTGTGACGCTGTTCTGTTTTGTAATTCAGTTCAAGTGTAGCGGTTTTTACATTCCCTCTCTAAGTGATATCTTATGATAAGTGTCTTTTTCTGTGTGACTTATTTCACTTAGAATCGTCGTACCTAAATCCTCTCATCATGCTGCTACTAGCCTTATGACGTTAATTTCATGGCTGAGTGATATGCCATTGTACATAAGGACCACAACTTCCTTATCCATTTTTCTCTTTCCTGGGATATTTAAGGTGTAACGAAGTGGAGGTTCTTGTCAACAGAGCAGCCCTAAACTTTGGGGTGCCTGTGTCTTGCTGATTTTTAGTTTTCCCAATTTATACGCCCATGAGTGGAAGTGCCTTATGCTCTCTATGCTGAGTTCTTTAGATGTTTCAGGAAACACCGTACACTTCTCCAGAGTGGCTGTTGGCAATTTACATCCCGCCCATCAGCGTAGTAAGGCTCCCGTTTCTCCATGGCCTGTCCTGCATTTCTGGTTTTGACACTTTATTCAGCATGGCCCTTTTGACCGATGGGAAGCGAGACTTCTTTGTAGCGCTGATTTGCCTTTCCAGGTTGCTTGGTTGGCCAAAAAGGGCGTATGCGTTTTTTCCTGAATATATTCAGGAAAAAACGCATACGCCCTTTTTGGCCAAGGGCATCATGGTCGAGGTTTTGCCGCTTTTCCTGTGCTTTAAAGGCGATTCGACTCTACCTCCTGAAATCTGTTTCCTGCAATTCTGCCTTGCTTTCAAATCCTCCTCGTTGCCTTCCCTCAATATATTTGTGGACGAGAGTTATCATTTATAACTCTGCAGGTTTGTGAATTGCAGTGCCCCTGAGCTCGATTTTTCAACTCGTTTTTTTGGGAGCTGGCCGCAAAAGCACAGGATTGCTTCAGGCCCTGTTCTGCTTCCGGGCGGCAGGCTGAGCCTGTGGTTAATTCTTCTTCCTGATGGGAAAATAGAGTGACCTGTGCCTGTCCCAACACCTAGAGCTAGTCTCTCACTGGTTCCCCCTCTTCCCGTTCATCCTCAGGACAATTTGCAACCTGTACGGAACAGGAGGTTGAAGGTGCTGATTCTCGAAGGAGGGAGATTGCTAGTAAAGCGGCTGTAATGGCCAACCCGAGCACAAGGAGATGAGAAATGAGGTGCGTTTTCGAAACCTTTCCCGATCACACGGTGTACCATCTTCTGGGTTTCTCATGCATGTTTTTGTTATAGGAAGATGCCCTTGAACTTGGAGATTTGGGACCCATGGGATGGGTACCACGCAGTATTACTTTAAAGGGCCTGCGTTTCCTCAACCAACCTGACCAAACCTCTCAGCCACAAGAGTGTCCACCCTTATGTCTCAATCAGCTGTGGGTCTAGAGATGGTCAATCCAGGTGGCATCACAGCCCCTGAACGAATATTGTAAGAATTTCTCTCTCTTTCACTGTCTTTGTTTCACGGGTTTTTAAAAGTAATTGATTTTTATAATGGGGTTTAGCTGCTTTTCACTGCTGTTTTTATGCTGCTTTACACCCACTTGACTCACTTACAGAGAGATATCAATACATAGCTTTGAAGATTCTTCCTAGTCAGATATATTCTTGGGCGGTGAATAGGGGGTTTTTGCGTCCAGTTCACTGAGCAAGGAGTAGGACTTGTCTATTACATATTGGGTTTATTGAACGGTATCTGAGCTAATTTGAAACCCTTGTTTTCTGCCTCACCCGACCTCACCTTTCCCGTTAAGCAGCCATAGTGTGTTTTGTAAACGTGTGTCTCTGTTCTGTTTTGTAATTCAGTTCAAGTGTAGCGGTTTTTCCATTCCCTCTATAAGTGATATCTTATGATAAGTGTCGTTTTCTGGTTGACTTATTTCACTTAGAATCGTCGTACCTAAATCCACTCATCATGCTGCTACTAGCCTTATGACGTTGATTTCCTGGCTGAGTGATATTCCATTGTACATAAGGACCACAACTTCTTTATCCATTTTTTTCTTTCCTGGGATATTTAAGGTGTAACGAAGTGGAGGTTCTTGTCAACAGAGCAGCCCTAAACTTTGGGGTGCCTGTGTCTTGCTGATTTTTACTTTTCCCAATTTATACACCCATGAGTGGAAGTGCCCTATGCTCTCTAAGCTGAGTTTTTTAGAGGTTTCAGGACACACCGTACACTTCTCCAGAGTGGCTGTTGGCAATTTACATCACGCCCATCAGCGTAGCAAGGCTCCCGTTTCTCCATGGCCTGTCCTGCATTTCTGGTTTTGACACTTTATTCAGCATGGCCCTTTTGACCGATGGGAAGCGAGACTTCTTTGTAGCGCTGATTTGCCTTTCCAGGTTGCTTGGTTGGCCAAAAAGGGCGTATGCGTTTTTTCCTGAATATATTCAGGAAAAAACGCATACGCCGTTTTTGGCCAAGGGCATCATGGTCGAGGTTTTGCCGCCTTTCCTGTGCTTTAAAGGCGATTCGAATCTACCTCCTGAAATCTGTTTCCTGCAATTCTGCCTTGCTTTCAAATCCTCTTCGTTGCCTTCCCTCAATATATTTGTGGACGAGAGTTATCATTTCTAACTCTGCAGGTTTGTGAATTGCAGTGCCCCTGAGCTCCATTTTTCAACTCACTCTCTTCGGAGCTGGCTGCAAAAGCGCAGGATTGCTTCAGGCCCTATTCTGGTTCCGGGCGGCAGGCTGAGCCTGTGGTTAATTCTTCTTCCTGATGGGAAAATAGAGTGACCTGTGCCTGTCCCAACACCTAGAGCTAGTCTCTCATTGGTTCCCCCTCTTCCCGTTCATCCTCAGGACAAATTGCAACCTGTACGGAACAGGAGGTTAAAGGTGCTGATTCTCCACGGAGGGAGATTGCTACTAACGCGGCTGGAATGGCGAACCCGAGCACAAGGAGATGAGAAATGAGGTGCGTTTTAGAAACCTTTCCCGATCACACGGTGTACCATCTTCTGGGTTTCTCATGCATGTTTTCGATGTAGGAAGATGCCCTTGAACCTGGAGATTTGGGACCCATGGGATGGGTACCACGCAGTATTACTTTAAAGGGTCTGCGTTTGCTCACCCAACCTCACCAAACCTCTCAGCCCCAAGAGTGTCCACCCTTATGTCTCAATCAGCTGTGGGTCTAGAGATGGTCAATCCAGGTGGCATCACAGCCCCTGAACGAATTTTGTAAGAATTTCTCTCTCTTTCACTGTCTTTGTTTCACGGGATTTTAAAAGTAATTGATTTTTATAATGGGGTTTAGCTGCTTTTCACTGCTCTGTTTATGCTGCTTTACACCCACTTGACTCATTTACAGAGAGATATCAATACATAGCTTTGAAGATTCTTCCTAGTCAGGTATATTCTTGGGCGGTGAATAGGGGGTGTCGAGTCCAGTTCACTGAGCAAGGAGTAGGTCTTGTCTATTACATATTGGGTTTATGGAACGGTATCTGAGCTAATTTGAAACCCTTGTTTTCTCCCTCACCCGACCTCACCTTTCCCGTTAAGCAGCCATAGTGTGTTTTGTAAACGTGTGACGCTGTTCTGTTTTGTAATTCAGTTCAAGTGTAGCGGTTTTTACATTCCCTCTCTAAGTGATATCTTATGATAAGTGTCTTTTTCTGTGTGACTTATTTCACTTAGAATCGTCGTACCTAAATCCTCTCATCATGCTGCTACTAGCCTTATGACGTTAATTTCATGGCTGAGTGATATGCCATTGTACATAAGGACCACAACTTCCTTATCCATTTTTCTCTTTCCTGGGATATTTAAGGTGTAACGAAGTGGAGGTTCTTGTCAACAGAGCAGCCCTAAACTTTGGGGTGCCTGTGTCTTGCTGATTTTTAGTTTTCCCAATTTATACGCCCATGAGTGGAAGTGCCTTATGCTCTCTATGCTGAGTTCTTTAGATGTTTCAGGAAACACCGTACACTTCTCCAGAGTGGCTGTTGGCAATTTACATCCCGCCCATCAGCGTAGTAAGGCTCCCGTTTCTCCATGGCCTGTCCTGCATTTCTGGTTTTGACACTTTATTCAGCATGGCCCTTTTGACCGATGGGAAGCGAGACTTCTTTGTAGCGCTGATTTGCCTTTCCAGGTTGCTTGGTTGGCCAAAAAGGGCGTATGCGTTTTTTCCTGAATATATTCAGGAAAAAACGCATACGCCCTTTTTGGCCAAGGGCATCATGGTCGAGGTTTTGCCGCTTTTCCTGTGCTTTAAAGGCGATTCGACTCTACCTCCTGAAATCTGTTTCCTGCAATTCTGCCTTGCTTTCAAATCCTCCTCGTTGCCTTCCCTCAATATATTTGTGGACGAGAGTTATCATTTATAACTCTGCAGGTTTGTGAATTGCAGTGCCCCTGAGCTCGATTTTTCAACTCGTTTTTTTGGGAGCTGGCCGCAAAAGCACAGGATTGCTTCAGGCCCTGTTCTGCTTCCGGGCGGCAGGCTGAGCCTGTGGTTAATTCTTCTTCCTGATGGGAAAATAGAGTGACCTGTGCCTGTCCCAACACCTAGAGCTAGTCTCTCACTGGTTCCCCCTCTTCCCGTTCATCCTCAGGACAATTTGCAACCTGTACGGAACAGGAGGTTGAAGGTGCTGATTCTCGAAGGAGGGAGATTGCTAGTAAAGCGGCTGTAATGGCCAACCCGAGCACAAGGAGATGAGAAATGAGGTGCGTTTTCGAAACCTTTCCCGATCACACGGTGTACCATCTTCTGGGTTTCTCATGCATGTTTTTGTTATAGGAAGATGCCCTTGAACTTGGAGATTTGGGACCCATGGGATGGGTACCACGCAGTATTACTTTAAAGGGCCTGCGTTTCCTCAACCAACCTGACCAAACCTCTCAGCCACAAGAGTGTCCACCCTTATGTCTCAATCAGCTGTGGGTCTAGAGATGGTCAATCCAGGTGGCATCACAGCCCCTGAACGAATATTGTAAGAATTTCTCTCTCTTTCACTGTCTTTGTTTCACGGGTTTTTAAAAGTAATTGATTTTTATAATGGGGTTTAGCTGCTTTTCACTGCTGTTTTTATGCTGCTTTACACCCACTTGACTCACTTACAGAGAGATATCAATACATAGCTTTGAAGATTCTTCCTAGTCAGATATATTCTTGGGCGGTGAATAGGGGGTTTTTGCGTCCAGTTCACTGAGCAAGGAGTAGGACTTGTCTATTACATATTGGGTTTATTGAACGGTATCTGAGCTAATTTGAAACCCTTGTTTTCTGCCTCACCCGACCTCACCTTTCCCGTTAAGCAGCCATAGTGTGTTTTGTAAACGTGTGTCTCTGTTCTGTTTTGTAATTCAGTTCAAGTGTAGCGGTTTTTCCATTCCCTCTATAAGTGATATCTTATGATAAGTGTCGTTTTCTGGTTGACTTATTTCACTTAGAATCGTCGTACCTAAATCCACTCATCATGCTGCTACTAGCCTTATGACGTTGATTTCCTGGCTGAGTGATATTCCATTGTACATAAGGACCACAACTTCTTTATCCATTTTTTTCTTTCCTGGGATATTTAAGGTGTAACGAAGTGGAGGTTCTTGTCAACAGAGCAGCCCTAAACTTTGGGGTGCCTGTGTCTTGCTGATTTTTACTTTTCCCAATTTATACACCCATGAGTGGAAGTGCCCTATGCTCTCTAAGCTGAGTTTTTTAGAGGTTTCAGGACACACCGTACACTTCTCCAGAGTGGCTGTTGGCAATTTACATCACGCCCATCAGCGTAGCAAGGCTCCCGTTTCTCCATGGCCTGTCCTGCATTTCTGGTTTTGACACTTTATTCAGCATGGCCCTTTTGACCGATGGGAAGCGAGACTTCTTTGTAGCGCTGATTTGCCTTTCCAGGTTGCTTGGTTGGCCAAAAAGGGCGTATGCGTTTTTTCCTGAATATATTCAGGAAAAAACGCATACGCCCTTTTTGGCCAAGGGCATCATGGTCGAGGTTTTGCCGCCTTTCCTGTGCTTTAAAGGCGATTCGAATCTACCTCCTGAAATCTGTTTCCTGCAATTCTGCCTTGCTTTCAAATCCTCTTCGTTGCCTTCCCTCAATATATTTGTGGACGAGAGTTATCATTTCTAACTCTGCAGGTTTGTGAATTGCAGTGCCCCTGAGCTCCATTTTTCAACTCGCTTTCTTCGGAGCTGGCCGCAAAAGCGCAGGATTGCTTCAGGCCCTATTCTGGTTCCGGGCGGCAGGCTGAGCCTGTGGTTAATTCTTCTTCCTGATGGGAAAATAGAGTGACCTGTGCCTGTCCCAACACCTAGAGCTAGTCTCTCATTGGTTCCCCCTCTTCCCGTTCATCCTCAGGACAAATTGCAACCTGTACGGAACAGGAGGTTAAAGGTGCTGATTCTCCACGGAGGGAGATTGCTACTAACGCGGCTGGAATGGCGAACCCGAGCACAAGGAGATGAGAAATGAGGTGCGTTTTAGAAACCTTTCCCGATCACACGGTGTACCATCTTCTGGGTTTCTCATGCATGTTTTTGTTATAGGAAGATGCCCTTGAACTTGGAGATTTGGGACCCATGGGATGGGTACCACGCAGTATTACTTTAAAGGGCCTGCGTTTCCTCAACCAACCTGACCAAACCTCTCAGCCACAAGAGTGTCCACCCTTATGTCTCAATCAGCTGTGGGTCTAGAGATGGTCAATCCAGGTGGCATCACAGCCCCTGAACGAATATTGTAAGAATTTCTCTCTCTTTCACTGTCTTTGTTTCACGGGTTTTTAAAAGTAATTGATTTTTATAATGGGGTTTAGCTGCTTTTCACTGCTGTTTTTATGCTGCTTTACACCCACTTGACTCACTTACAGAGAGATATCAATACATAGCTTTGAAGATTCTTCCTAGTCAGATATATTCTTGGGCGGTGAATAGGGGGTTTTTGCGTCCAGTTCACTGAGCAAGGAGTAGGACTTGTCTATTACATATTGGGTTTATTGAACGGTATCTGAGCTAATTTGAAACCCTTGTTTTCTGCCTCACCCGACCTCACCTTTCCCGTTAAGCAGCCATAGTGTGTTTTGTAAACGTGTGTCTCTGTTCTGTTTTGTAATTCAGTTCAAGTGTAGCGGTTTTTACATTCCCTCTATAAGTGATATCTTATGATAAGTGTCGTTTTCTGGTTGACTTATTTCACTTAGAATCGTCGTACCTAAATCCACTCATCATGCTGCTACTAGCCTTATGACGTTGATTTCCTGGCTGAGTGATATTCCATTGTACATAAGGACCACAACTTCTTTATCCATTTTTTTCTTTCCTGGGATATTTAAGGTGTAACGAAGTGGAGGTTCTTGTCAACAGAGCAGCCCTAAACTTTGGGGTGCCTGTGTCTTGCTGATTTTTACTTTTCCCAATTTATACACCCATGAGTGGAAGTGCCCTATGCTCTCTAAGCTGAGTTTTTTAGAGGTTTCAGGACACACCGTACACTTCTCCAGAGTGGCTGTTGGCAATTTACATCACGCCCATCAGCGTAGCAAGGCTCCCGTTTCTCCATGGCCTGTCCTGCATTTCTGGTTTTGACACTTTATTCAGCATGGCCCTTTTGACCGATGGGAAGCGAGACTTCTTTGTAGCGCTGATTTGCCTTTCCAGGTTGCTTGGTTGGCCAAAAAGGGCGTATGCGTTTTTTCCTGAATATATTCAGGAAAAAACGCATACGCCCTTTTTGGCCAAGGGCATCATGGTCGAGGTTTTGCCGCCTTTCCTGTGCTTTAAAGGCGATTCGAATCTACCTCCTGAAATCTGTTTCCTGCAATTCTGCCTTGCTTTCAAATCCTCTTCGTTGCCTTCCCTCAATATATTTGTGGACGAGAGTTATCATTTCTAACTCTGCAGGTTTGTGAATTGCAGTGCCCCTGAGCTCCATTTTTCAACTCGCTTTCTTCGGAGCTGGCCGCAAAAGCGCAGGATTGCTTCAGGCCCTATTGTGGTTCCGGGCGGCAGGCTGAGCCTGTGGTTAATTCTTCTTCCTGATGGGAAAATAGAGTGACCTGTGCCTGTCCCAACACCTAGAGCTAGTCTCTCATTGGTTCCCCCTCTTCCCGTTCATCCTCAGGACAAATTGCAACCTGTACGGAACAGGAGGTTAAAGGTGCTGATTCTCCACGGAGGGAGATTGCTACTAACGCGGCTGGAATGGCGAACCCGAGCACAAGGAGATGAGAAATGAGGTGCGTTTTAGAAACCTTTCCCGATCACACGGTGTACCATCTTCTGGGTTTCTCATGCATGTTTTCGATGTAGGAAGATGCCCTTGAACCTGGAGATTTGGGACCCATGGGATGGGTACCATGCAGTAATACTTTAAAGGGTCTGCGTTTGCTCACCCAACCTCACCAAACCTCTCAGCCCCAAGAGTGTCCACCCTTATGTCTCAATCAGCTGTGGGTCTAGAGATGGTCAATCCAGGTGGCATCACAGCCCCTGAACGAATTTTGTAAGAATTTCTCTCTCTTTCACTGTCTTTGTTTCACGGGATTTTAAAAGTAATTGATTTTTATAATGGGGTTTAGCTGCTTTTCACTGCTCTGTTTATGCTGCTTTACACCCACTTGACTCATTTACAGAGAGATATCAATACATAGCTTTGAAGATTCTTCCTAGTCAGGTATATTCTTGGGCGGTGAATAGGGGGTGTCGAGTCCAGTTCACTGAGCAAGGAGTAGGTCTTGTCTATTACATATTGGGTTTATTGAACGGTATCTGAGCTAATTTGAAACCCTTGTTTTCTGCCTCACCTGACCTCACCTTTCCCGTTAAGCAGCCATAGTGTGTTTTGTAAACGTGTGTCTCTGTTCTGTTTTGTAATTCAGTTCAAGTGTAGCGGTTTTTCCATTCCCTCTATAAGTGATATCTTATGATAAGTGTCGTTTTCTGGTTGACTTATTTCACTTAGAATCGTCGTACCTAAATCCACTCATCATGCTGCTACTAGCCTTATGACGTTGATTTCCTGGCTGAGTGATATTCCATTGTACATAAGGACCACAACTTCTTTATCCATTTTTTTCTTTCCTGGGATATTTAAGGTGTAACGAAGTGGAGGTTCTTGTCAACAGAGCAGCCCTAAACTTTGGGGTGCCTGTGTCTTGCTGATTTTTACTTTTCCCAATTTATACACCCATGAGTGGAAGTGCCCTATGCTCTCTAAGCTGAGTTTTTTAGAGGTTTCAGGACACACCGTACACTTCTCCAGAGTGGCTGTTGGCAATTTACATGCCGCCCATCAGCGTAGCAAGGCTCCCGTTTCTCCATGGCCTGTCCTGCATTTCTGGTTTTGACACTTTATTCAGCATGGCCCTTTTGACCGATGGGAAGCGAGACTTCTTTGTAGCGCTGATTTGCCTTTCCAGGTTGCTTGGTTGGCCAAAAAGGGCGTATGCGTTTTTTCCTGAATATATTCAGGAAAAAACGCATACGCCCTTTTTGGCCAAGGGCATCATGGTCGAGGTTTTGCCGCCTTTCCTGTGCTTTAAAGGCGATTCGAATCTACCTCCTGAAATCTGTTTCCTGCAATTCTGCCTTGCTTTCAAATCCTCTTCGTTGCCTTCCCTCAATATATTTGTGGACGAGAGTTATCATTTCTAACTCTGCAGGTTTGTGAATTGCAGTGCCCCTGAGCTCCATTTTTCAACTCGCTTTCTTCGGAGCTGGCCGCAAAAGCGCAGGATTGCTTCAGGCCCTATTCTGGTTCCAGGCGGCAGGCTGAGCCTGTGGTTAATTCTTCTTCCTGATGGGAAAATAGAGTGACCTGTGCCTGTCCCAACACCTAGAGCTAGTCTCTCATTGGTTCCCCCTCTTCCCGTTCATCCTCAGGACAAATTGCAACCTGTACGGAACAGGAGGTTAAAGGTGCTGATTCTCCACGGAGGGAGATTGCTACTAACGTGGCTGGAATGGCGAACCCGAGCACAAGGAGATGAGAAATGAGGTGCGTTTTAGAAACCTTTCCCGATCACACGGTGTACCATCTTCTGGGTTTCTCATGCATGTTTTCGATGTAGGAAGATGCCCTTGAACCTGGAGATTTGGGACCCATGGGATGGGTACCACGCAGTATTACTTTAAAGGGTCTGCGTTTGCTCACCCAACCTCACCAAACCTCTCAGCCCCAAGAGTGTCCACCCTTATGTCTCAATCAGCTGTGGGTCTAGAGATGGTCAATCCAGGTGGCATCACAGCCCCTGAACGAATTTTGTAAGAATTTCTCTCTCTTTCACTGTCTTTGTTTCACGGGATTTTAAAAGTAATTGATTTTTATAATGGGGTTTAGCTGCTTTTCACTGCTCTGTTTATGCTGCTTTACACCCACTTGACTCATTTACAGAGAGATATCAATACATAGCTTTGAAGATTCTTCCTAGTCAGGTATATTCTTGGGCGGTGAATAGGGGGTGTCGAGTCCAGTTCACTGAGCAAGGAGTAGGTCTTGTCTATTACATATTGGGTTTATGGAACGGTATCTGAGCTAATTTGAAACCCTTGTTTTCTCCCTCACCCGACCTCACCTTTCCCGTTAAGCAGCCATAGTGTGTTTTGTAAACGTGTGACGCTGTTCTGTTTTGTAATTCAGTTCAAGTGTAGCGGTTTTTACATTCCCTCTCTAAGTGATATCTTATGATAAGTGTCTTTTTCTGTGTGACTTATTTCACTTAGAATCGTCGTACCTAAATCCTCTCATCATGCTGCTACTAGCCTTATGACGTTAATTTCATGGCTGAGTGATATGCCATTGTACATAAGGACCACAACTTCCTTATCCATTTTTCTCTTTCCTGGGATATTTAAGGTGTAACGAAGTGGAGGTTCTTGTCAACAGAGCAGCCCTAAACTTTGGGGTGCCTGTGTGTTGCTGATTTTTAGTTTTCCCAATTTATACGCCCATGAGTGGAAGTGCCTTATGCTCTCTATGCTGAGTTCTTTAGATGTTTCAGGAAACACCGTACACTTCTCCAGAGTGGCTGTTGGCAATTTACATCCCGCCCATCAGCGTAGTAAGGCTCCCGTTTCTCCATGGCCTGTCCTGCATTTCTGGTTTTGACACTTTATTCAGCATGGCCCTTTTGACCGATGGGAAGCGAGACTTCTTTGTAGCGCTGATTTGCCTTTCCAGGTTGCTTGGTTGGCCAAAAAGGGCGTATGCGTTTTTTCCTGAATATATTCAGGAAAAAACGCATACGCCCTTTTTGGCCAAGGGCATCATGGTCGAGGTTTTGCCGCTTTTCCTGTGCTTTAAAGGCGATTCGACTCTACCTCCTGAAATCTGTTTCCTGCAATTCTGCCTTGCTTTCAAATCCTCCTCGTTGCCTTCCCTCAATATATTTGTGGACGAGAGTTATCATTTATAACTCTGCAGGTTTGTGAATTGCAGTGCCCCTGAGCTCGATTTTTCAACTCGTTTTTTTGGGAGCTGGCCGCAAAAGCACAGGATTGCTTCAGGCCCTGTTCTGCTTCCGGGCGGCAGGCTGAGCCTGTGGTTAATTCTTCTTCCTGATGGGAAAATAGAGTGACCTGTGCCTGTCCCAACACCTAGAGCTAGTCTCTCACTGGTTCCCCCTCTTCCCGTTCATCCTCAGGACAATTTGCAACCTGTACGGAACAGGAGGTTGAAGGTGCTGATTCTCGAAGGAGGGAGATTGCTAGTAAAGCGGCTGTAATGGCCAACCCGAGCACAAGGAGATGAGAAATGAGGTGCGTTTTCGAAACCTTTCCCGATCACACGGTGTACCATCTTCTGGGTTTCTCATGCATGTTTTTGTTATAGGAAGATGCCCTTGAACTTGGAGATTTGGGACCCATGGGATGGGTACCACGCAGTATTACTTTAAAGGGCCTGCGTTTCCTCAACCAACCTGACCAAACCTCTCAGCCACAAGAGTGTCCACCCTTATGTCTCAATCAGCTGTGGGTCTAGAGATGGTCAATCCAGGTGGCATCACAGCCCCTGAACGAATATTGTAAGAATTTCTCTCTCTTTCACTGTCTTTGTTTCACGGGTTTTTAAAAGTAATTGATTTTTATAATGGGGTTTAGCTGCTTTTCACTGCTGTTTTTATGCTGCTTTACACCCACTTGACTCACTTACAGAGAGATATCAATACATAGCTTTGAAGATTCTTCCTAGTCAGATATATTCTTGGGCGGTGAATAGGGGGTTTTTGCGTCCAGTTCACTGAGCAAGGAGTAGGTCTTGTCTATTACATATTGGGTTTATTGAACGGTATCTGAGCTAATTTGAAACCCTTGTTTTCTGCCTCACCCGACCTCACCTTTCCCGTTAAGCAGCCATAGTGTGTTTTGTAAACGTGTGTCTCTGTTCTGTTTTGTAATTCAGTTCAAGTGTAGCGGTTTTTACATTCCCTCTATAAGTGATATCTTATGATAAGTGTCGTTTTCTGGTTGACTTATTTCACTTAGAATCGTCGTACCTAAATCCACTCATCATGCTGCTACTAGCCTTATGACGTTGATTTCCTGGCTGAGTGATATTCCATTGTACATAAGGACCACAACTTCTTTATCCATTTTTTTCTTTCCTGGGATATTTAAGGTGTAACGAAGTGGAGGTTCTTGTCAACAGAGCAGCCCTAAACTTTGGGGTGCCTGTGTCTTGCTGATTTTTACTTTTCCCAATTTATACACCCATGAGTGGAAGTGCCCTATGCTCTCTAAGCTGAGTTTTTTAGAGGTTTCAGGACACACCGTACACTTCTCCAGAGTGGCTGTTGGCAATTTACATCACGCCCATCAGCGTAGCAAGGCTCCCGTTTCTCCATGGCCTGTCCTGCATTTCTGGTTTTGACACTTTATTCAGCATGGCCCTTTTGACCGATGGGAAGCGAGACTTCTTTGTAGCGCTGATTTGCCTTTCCAGGTTGCTTGGTTGGCCAAAAAGGGCGTATGCGTTTTTTCCTGAATATATTCAGGAAAAAACGCATACGCCCTTTTTGGCCAAGGGCATCATGGTCGAGGTTTTGCCGCCTTTCCTGTGCTTTAAAGGCGATTCGAATCTACCTCCTGAAATCTGTTTCCTGCAATTCTGCCTTGCTTTCAAATCCTCTTCGTTGCCTTCCCTCAATATATTTGTGGACGAGAGTTATCATTTCTAACTCTGCAGGTTTGTGAATTGCAGTGCCCCTGAGCTCCATTTTTCAACTCGCTTTCTTCGGAGCTGGCCGCAAAAGCGCAGGATTGCTTCAGGCCCTATTGTGGTTCCGGGCGGCAGGCTGAGCCTGTGGTTAATTCTTCTTCCTGATGGGAAAATAGAGTGACCTGTGCCTGTCCCAACACCTAGAGCTAGTCTCTCATTGGTTCCCCCTCTTCCCGTTCATCCTCAGGACAAATTGCAACCTGTACGGAACAGGAGGTTAAAGGTGCTGATTCTCCACGGAGGGAGATTGCTACTAACGCGGCTGGAATGGCGAACCCGAGCACAAGGAGATGAGAAATGAGGTGCGTTTTAGAAACCTTTCCCGATCACACGGTGTACCATCTTCTGGGTTTCTCATGCATGTTTTCGATGTAGGAAGATGCCCTTGAACCTGGAGATTTGGGACCCATGGGATGGGTACCATGCAGTAATACTTTAAAGGGTCTGCGTTTGCTCACCCAACCTCACCAAACCTCTCAGCCCCAAGAGTGTCCACCCTTATGTCTCAATCAGCTGTGGGTCTAGAGATGGTCAATCCAGGTGGCATCACAGCCCCTGAACGAATTTTGTAAGAATTTCTCTCTCTTTCACTGTCTTTGTTTCACGGGATTTTAAAAGTAATTGATTTTTATAATGGGGTTTAGCTGCTTTTCACTGCTCTGTTTATGCTGCTTTACACCCACTTGACTCATTTACAGAGAGATATCAATACATAGCTTTGAAGATTCTTCCTAGTCAGGTATATTCTTGGGCGGTGAATAGGGGGTGTCGAGTCCAGTTCACTGAGCAAGGAGTAGGTCTTGTCTATTACATATTGGGTTTATTGAACGGTATCTGAGCTAATTTGAAACCCTTGTTTTCTGCCTCACCTGACCTCACCTTTCCCGTTAAGCAGCCATAGTGTGTTTTGTAAACGTGTGTCTCTGTTCTGTTTTGTAATTCAGTTCAAGTGTAGCGGTTTTTCCATTCCCTCTATAAGTGATATCTTATGATAAGTGTCGTTTTCTGGTTGACTTATTTCACTTAGAATCGTCGTACCTAAATCCACTCATCATGCTGCTACTAGCCTTATGACGTTGATTTCCTGGCTGAGTGATATTCCATTGTACATAAGGACCACAACTTCTTTATCCATTTTTTTCTTTCCTGGGATATTTAAGGTGTAACGAAGTGGAGGTTCTTGTCAACAGAGCAGCCCTAAACTTTGGGGTGCCTGTGTCTTGCTGATTTTTACTTTTCCCAATTTATACACCCATGAGTGGAAGTGCCCTATGCTCTCTAAGCTGAGTTTTTTAGAGGTTTCAGGACACACCGTACACTTCTCCAGAGTGGCTGTTGGCAATTTACATGCCGCCCATCAGCGTAGCAAGGCTCCCGTTTCTCCATGGCCTGTCCTGCATTTCTGGTTTTGACACTTTATTCAGCATGGCCCTTTTGACCGATGGGAAGCGAGACTTCTTTGTAGCGCTGATTTGCCTTTCCAGGTTGCTTGGTTGGCCAAAAAGGGCGTATGCGTTTTTTCCTGAATATATTCAGGAAAAAACGCATACGCCCTTTTTGGCCAAGGGCATCATGGTCGAGGTTTTGCCGCCTTTCCTGTGCTTTAAAGGCGATTCGAATCTACCTCCTGAAATCTGTTTCCTGCAATTCTGCCTTGCTTTCAAATCCTCTTCGTTGCCTTCCCTCAATATATTTGTGGACGAGAGTTATCATTTCTAACTCTGCAGGTTTGTGAATTGCAGTGCCCCTGAGCTCCATTTTTCAACTCGCTTTCTTCGGAGCTGGCCGCAAAAGCGCAGGATTGCTTCAGGCCCTATTCTGGTTCCAGGCGGCAGGCTGAGCCTGTGGTTAATTCTTCTTCCTGATGGGAAAATAGAGTGACCTGTGCCTGTCCCAACACCTAGAGCTAGTCTCTCATTGGTTCCCCCTCTTCCCGTTCATCCTCAGGACAAATTGCAACCTGTACGGAACAGGAGGTTAAAGGTGCTGATTCTCCACGGAGGGAGATTGCTACTAACGTGGCTGGAATGGCGAACCCGAGCACAAGGAGATGAGAAATGAGGTGCGTTTTAGAAACCTTTCCCGATCACACGGTGTACCATCTTCTGGGTTTCTCATGCATGTTTTCGATGTAGGAAGATGCCCTTGAACCTGGAGATTTGGGACCCATGGGATGGGTACCACGCAGTATTACTTTAAAGGGTCTGCGTTTGCTCACCCAACCTCACCAAACCTCTCAGCCCCAAGAGTGTCCACCCTTATGTCTCAATCAGCTGTGGGTCTAGAGATGGTCAATCCAGGTGGCATCACAGCCCCTGAACGAATTTTGTAAGAATTTCTCTCTCTTTCACTGTCTTTGTTTCACGGGATTTTAAAAGTAATTGATTTTTATAATGGGGTTTAGCTGCTTTTCACTGCTCTGTTTATGCTGCTTTACACCCACTTGACTCATTTACAGAGAGATATCAATACATAGCTTTGAAGATTCTTCCTAGTCAGGTATATTCTTGGGCGGTGAATAGGGGGTGTCGAGTCCAGTTCACTGAGCAAGGAGTAGGTCTTGTCTATTACATATTGGGTTTATGGAACGGTATCTGAGCTAATTTGAAACCCTTGTTTTCTCCCTCACCCGACCTCACCTTTCCCGTTAAGCAGCCATAGTGTGTTTTGTAAACGTGTGACGCTGTTCTGTTTTGTAATTCAGTTCAAGTGTAGCGGTTTTTACATTCCCTCTCTAAGTGATATCTTATGATAAGTGTCTTTTTCTGTGTGACTTATTTCACTTAGAATCGTCGTACCTAAATCCTCTCATCATGCTGCTACTAGCCTTATGACGTTAATTTCATGGCTGAGTGATATGCCATTGTACATAAGGACCACAACTTCCTTATCCATTTTTCTCTTTCCTGGGATATTTAAGGTGTAACGAAGTGGAGGTTCTTGTCAACAGAGCAGCCCTAAACTTTGGGGTGCCTGTGTGTTGCTGATTTTTAGTTTTCCCAATTTATACGCCCATGAGTGGAAGTGCCTTATGCTCTCTATGCTGAGTTCTTTAGATGTTTCAGGAAACACCGTACACTTCTCCAGAGTGGCTGTTGGCAATTTACATCCCGCCCATCAGCGTAGTAAGGCTCCCGTTTCTCCATGGCCTGTCCTGCATTTCTGGTTTTGACACTTTATTCAGCATGGCCCTTTTGACCGATGGGAAGCGAGACTTCTTTGTAGCGCTGATTTGCCTTTCCAGGTTGCTTGGTTGGCCAAAAAGGGCGTATGCGTTTTTTCCTGAATATATTCAGGAAAAAACGCATACGCCCTTTTTGGCCAAGGGCATCATGGTCGAGGTTTTGCCGCTTTTCCTGTGCTTTAAAGGCGATTCGACTCTACCTCCTGAAATCTGTTTCCTGCAATTCTGCCTTGCTTTCAAATCCTCCTCGTTGCCTTCCCTCAATATATTTGTGGACGAGAGTTATCATTTATAACTCTGCAGGTTTGTGAATTGCAGTGCCCCTGAGCTCGATTTTTCAACTCGTTTTTTTGGGAGCTGGCCGCAAAAGCACAGGATTGCTTCAGGCCCTGTTCTGCTTCCGGGCGGCAGGCTGAGCCTGTGGTTAATTCTTCTTCCTGATGGGAAAATAGAGTGACCTGTGCCTGTCCCAACACCTAGAGCTAGTCTCTCACTGGTTCCCCCTCTTCCCGTTCATCCTCAGGACAATTTGCAACCTGTACGGAACAGGAGGTTGAAGGTGCTGATTCTCGAAGGAGGGAGATTGCTAGTAAAGCGGCTGTAATGGCCAACCCGAGCACAAGGAGATGAGAAATGAGGTGCGTTTTCGAAACCTTTCCCGATCACACGGTGTACCATCTTCTGGGTTTCTCATGCATGTTTTTGTTATAGGAAGATGCCCTTGAACTTGGAGATTTGGGACCCATGGGATGGGTACCACGCAGTATTACTTTAAAGGGCCTGCGTTTCCTCAACCAACCTGACCAAACCTCTCAGCCACAAGAGTGTCCACCCTTATGTCTCAATCAGCTGTGGGTCTAGAGATGGTCAATCCAGGTGGCATCACAGCCCCTGAACGAATATTGTAAGAATTTCTCTCTCTTTCACTGTCTTTGTTTCACGGGTTTTTAAAAGTAATTGATTTTTATAATGGGGTTTAGCTGCTTTTCACTGCTGTTTTTATGCTGCTTTACACCCACTTGACTCACTTACAGAGAGATATCAATACATAGCTTTGAAGATTCTTCCTAGTCAGATATATTCTTGGGCGGTGAATAGGGGGTTTTTGCGTCCAGTTCACTGAGCAAGGAGTAGGACTTGTCTATTACATATTGGGTTTATTGAACGGTATCTGAGCTAATTTGAAACCCTTGTTTTCTGCCTCACCCGACCTCACCTTTCCCGTTAAGCAGCCATAGTGTGTTTTGTAAACGTGTGTCTCTGTTCTGTTTTGTAATTCAGTTCAAGTGTAGCGGTTTTTCCATTCCCTCTATAAGTGATATCTTATGATAAGTGTCGTTTTCTGGTTGACTTATTTCACTTAGAATCGTCGTACCTAAATCCACTCATCATGCTGCTACTAGCCTTATGACGTTGATTTCCTGGCTGAGTGATATTCCATTGTACATAAGGACCACAACTTCTTTATCCATTTTTTTCTTTCCTGGGATATTTAAGGTGTAACGAAGTGGAGGTTCTTGTCAACAGAGCAGCCCTAAACTTTGGGGTGCCTGTGTCTTGCTGATTTTTACTTTTCCCAATTTATACACCCATGAGTGGAAGTGCCCTATGCTCTCTAAGCTGAGTTTTTTAGAGGTTTCAGGACACACCGTACACTTCTCCAGAGTGGCTGTTGGCAATTTACATCACGCCCATCAGCGTAGCAAGGCTCCCGTTTCTCCATGGCCTGTCCTGCATTTCTGGTTTTGACACTTTATTCAGCATGGCCCTTTTGACCGATGGGAAGCGAGACTTCTTTGTAGCGCTGATTTGCCTTTCCAGGTTGCTTGGTTGGCCAAAAAGGGCGTATGCGTTTTTTCCTGAATATATTCAGGAAAAAACGCATACGCCCTTTTTGGCCAAGGGCATCATGGTGGAGGTTTTGCCGCCTTTCCTGTGCTTTAAAGGCGATTCGAATCTACCTCCTGAAATCTGTTTCCTGCAATTCTGCCTTGCTTTCAAATCCTCTTCGTTGCCTTCCCTCAATATATTTGTGGACGAGAGTTATCATTTCTAACTCTGCAGGTTTGTGAATTGCAGTGCCCCTGAGCTCCATTTTTCAACTCGCTTTCTTCGGAGCTGGCCGCAAAAGCACAGGATTGCTTCAGGCCCTATTCTGGTTCCGGGCGGCAGGCTGAGCCTGTGGTTAATTCTTCTTCCTGATGGGAAAATAGAGTGACCTGTGCCTGTCCCAACACCTAGAGCTAGTCTCTCATTGGTTCCCCCTCTTCCCGTTCATCCTCAGGACAAATTGCAACCTGTACGGAACAGGAGGTTAAAGGTGCTGATTCTCCACGGAGGGAGATTGCTACTAACGCGGCTGGAATGGCGAACCCGAGCACAAGGAGATGAGAAATGAGGTGCGTTTTAGAAACCTTTCCCGATCACACGGTGTACCATCTTCTGGGTTTCTCATGCATGTTTTTGTTATAGGAAGATGCCCTTGAACTTGGAGATTTGGGACCCATGGGATGGGTACCACGCAGTATTACTTTAAAGGGCCTGCGTTTCCTCAACCAACCTGACCAAACCTCTCAGCCACAAGAGTGTCCACCCTTATGTCTCAATCAGCTGTGGGTCTAGAGATGGTCAATCCAGGTGGCATCACAGCCCCTGAACGAATATTGTAAGAATTTCTCTCTCTTTCACTGTCTTTGTTTCACGGGTTTTTAAAAGTAATTGATTTTTATAATGGGGTTTAGCTGCTTTTCACTGCTGTTTTTATGCTGCTTTACACCCACTTGACTCACTTACAGAGAGATATCAATACATAGCTTTGAAGATTCTTCCTAGTCAGATATATTCTTGGGCGGTGAATAGGGGGTTTTTGCGTCCAGTTCACTGAGCAAGGAGTAGGACTTGTCTATTACATATTGGGTTTATTGAACGGTATCTGAGCTAATTTGAAACCCTTGTTTTCTGCCTCACCCGACCTCACCTTTCCCGTTAAGCAGCCATAGTGTGTTTTGTAAACGTGTGTCTCTGTTCTGTTTTGTAATTCAGTTCAAGTGTAGCGGTTTTTACATTCCCTCTATAAGTGATATCTTATGATAAGTGTCGTTTTCTGGTTGACTTATTTCACTTAGAATCGTCGTACCTAAATCCACTCATCATGCTGCTACTAGCCTTATGACGTTGATTTCCTGGCTGAGTGATATTCCATTGTACATAAGGACCACAACTTCTTTATCCATTTTTTTCTTTCCTGGGATATTTAAGGTGTAACGAAGTGGAGGTTCTTGTCAACAGAGCAGCCCTAAACTTTGGGGTGCCTGTGTCTTGCTGATTTTTACTTTTCCCAATTTATACACCCATGAGTGGAAGTGCCCTATGCTCTCTAAGCTGAGTTTTTTAGAGGTTTCAGGACACACCGTACACTTCTCCAGAGTGGCTGTTGGCAATTTACATCACGCCCATCAGCGTAGCAAGGCTCCCGTTTCTCCATGGCCTGTCCTGCATTTCTGGTTTTGACACTTTATTCAGCATGGCCCTTTTGACCGATGGGAAGCGAGACTTCTTTGTAGCGCTGATTTGCCTTTCCAGGTTGCTTGGTTGGCCAAAAAGGGCGTATGCGTTTTTTCCTGAATATATTCAGGAAAAAACGCATACGCCCTTTTTGGCCAAGGGCATCATGGTCGAGGTTTTGCCGCCTTTCCTGTGCTTTAAAGGCGATTCGAATCTACCTCCTGAAATCTGTTTCCTGCAATTCTGCCTTGCTTTCAAATCCTCTTCGTTGCCTTCCCTCAATATATTTGTGGACGAGAGTTATCATTTCTAACTCTGCAGGTTTGTGAATTGCAGTGCCCCTGAGCTCCATTTTTCAACTTGCTTTCTTCGGAGCTGGCCGCAAAAGCGCAGGATTGCTTCAGGCCCTATTGTGGTTCCGGGCGGCAGGCTGAGCCTGTGGTTAATTCTTCTTCCTGATGGGAAAATAGAGTGACCTGTGCCTGTCCCAACACCTAGAGCTAGTCTCTCATTGGTTCCCCCTCTTCCCGTTCATCCTCAGGACAAATTGCAACCTGTACGGAACAGGAGGTTAAAGGTGCTGATTCTCCACGGAGGGAGATTGCTACTAACGCGGCTGGAATGGCGAACCCGAGCACAAGGAGATGAGAAATGAGGTGCGTTTTAGAAACCTTTCCCGATCACACGGTGTACCATCTTCTGGGTTTCTCATGCATGTTTTCGATGTAGGAAGATGCCCTTGAACCTGGAGATTTGGGACCCATGGGATGGGTACCATGCAGTAATACTTTAAAGGGTCTGCGTTTGCTCACCCAACCTCACCAAACCTCTCAGCCCCAAGAGTGTCCACCCTTATGTCTCAATCAGCTGTGGGTCTAGAGATGGTCAATCCAGGTGGCATCACAGCCCCTGAACGAATTTTGTAAGAATTTCTCTCTCTTTCACTGTCTTTGTTTCACGGGATTTTAAAAGTAATTGATTTTTATAATGGGGTTTAGCTGCTTTTCACTGCTCTGTTTATGCTGCTTTACACCCACTTGACTCATTTACAGAGAGATATCAATACATAGCTTTGAAGATTCTTCCTAGTCAGGTATATTCTTGGGCGGTGAATAGGGGGTGTCGAGTCCAGTTCACTGAGCAAGGAGTAGGTCTTGTCTATTACATATTGGGTTTATTGAACGGTATCTGAGCTAATTTGAAACCCTTGTTTTCTGCCTCACCTGACCTCACCTTTCCCGTTAAGCAGCCATAGTGTGTTTTGTAAACGTGTGTCTCTGTTCTGTTTTGTAATTCAGTTCAAGTGTAGCGGTTTTTCCATTCCCTCTATAAGTGATATCTTATGATAAGTGTCGTTTTCTGGTTGACTTATTTCACTTAGAATCGTCGTACCTAAATCCACTCATCATGCTGCTACTAGCCTTATGACGTTGATTTCCTGGCTGAGTGATATTCCATTGTACATAAGGACCACAACTTCTTTATCCATTTTTTTCTTTCCTGGGATATTTAAGGTGTAACGAAGTGGAGGTTCTTGTCAACAGAGCAGCCCTAAACTTTGGGGTGCCTGTGTCTTGCTGATTTTTACTTTTCCCAATTTATACACCCATGAGTGGAAGTGCCCTATGCTCTCTAAGCTGAGTTTTTTAGAGGTTTCAGGACACACCGTACACTTCTCCAGAGTGGCTGTTGGCAATTTACATGCCGCCCATCAGCGTAGCAAGGCTCCCGTTTCTCCATGGCCTGTCCTGCATTTCTGGTTTTGACACTTTATTCAGCATGGCCCTTTTGACCGATGGGAAGCGAGACTTCTTTGTAGCGCTGATTTGCCTTTCCAGGTTGCTTGGTTGGCCAAAAAGGGCGTATGCGTTTTTTCCTGAATATATTCAGGAAAAAACGCATACGCCCTTTTTGGCCAAGGGCATCATGGTCGAGGTTTTGCCGCCTTTCCTGTGCTTTAAAGGCGATTCGAATCTACCTCCTGAAATCTGTTTCCTGCAATTCTGCCTTGCTTTCAAATCCTCTTCGTTGCCTTCCCTCAATATATTTGTGGACGAGAGTTATCATTTCTAACTCTGCAGGTTTGTGAATTGCAGTGCCCCTGAGCTCCATTTTTCAACTCGCTTTCTTCGGAGCTGGCCGCAAAAGCGCAGGATTGCTTCAGGCCCTATTCTGGTTCCAGGCGGCAGGCTGAGCCTGTGGTTAATTCTTCTTCCTGATGGGAAAATAGAGTGACCTGTGCCTGTCCCAACACCTAGAGCTAGTCTCTCATTGGTTCCCCCTCTTCCCGTTCATCCTCAGGACAAATTGCAACCTGTACGGAACAGGAGGTTAAAGGTGCTGATTCTCCACGGAGGGAGATTGCTACTAACGCGGCTGGAATGGCGAACCCGAGCACAAGGAGATGAGAAATGAGGTGCGTTTTAGAAACCTTTCCCGATCACACGGTGTACCATCTTCTGGGTTTCTCATGCATGTTTTCGATGTAGGAAGATGCCCTTGAACCTGGAGATTTGGGACCCATGGGATGGGTACCACGCAGTATTACTTTAAAGGGTCTGCGTTTGCTCACCCAACCTCACCAAACCTCTCAGCCCCAAGAGTGTCCACCCTTATGTCTCAATCAGCTGTGGGTCTAGAGATGGTCAATCCAGGTGGCATCACAGCCCCTGAACGAATTTTGTAAGAATTTCTCTCTCTTTCACTGTCTTTGTTTCACGGGATTTTAAAAGTAATTGATTTTTATAATGGGGTTTAGCTGCTTTTCACTGCTCTGTTTATGCTGCTTTACACCCACTTGACTCATTTACAGAGAGATATCAATACATAGCTTTGAAGATTCTTCCTAGTCAGGTATATTCTTGGGCGGTGAATAGGGGGTGTCGAGTCCAGTTCACTGAGCAAGGAGTAGGTCTTGTCTATTACATATTGGGTTTATGGAACGGTATCTGAGCTAATTTGAAACCCTTGTTTTCTCCCTCACCCGACCTCACCTTTCCCGTTAAGCAGCCATAGTGTGTTTTGTAAACGTGTGACGCTGTTCTGTTTTGTAATTCAGTTCAAGTGTAGCGGTTTTTACATTCCCTCTCTAAGTGATATCTTATGATAAGTGTCTTTTTCTGTGTGACTTATTTCACTTAGAATCGTCGTACCTAAATCCTCTCATCATGCTGCTACTAGCCTTATGACGTTAATTTCATGGCTGAGTGATATGCCATTGTACATAAGGACCACAACTTCCTTATCCATTTTTCTCTTTCCTGGGATATTTAAGGTGTAACGAAGTGGAGGTTCTTGTCAACAGAGCAGCCCTAAACTTTGGGGTGCCTGTGTCTTGCTGATTTTTAGTTTTCCCAATTTATACGCCCATGAGTGGAAGTGCCTTATGCTCTCTATGCTGAGTTCTTTAGATGTTTCAGGAAACACCGTACACTTCTCCAGAGTGGCTGTTGGCAATTTACATCCCGCCCATCAGCGTAGTAAGGCTCCCGTTTCTCCATGGCCTGTCCTGCATTTCTGGTTTTGACACTTTATTCAGCATGGCCCTTTTGACCGATGGGAAGCGAGACTTCTTTGTAGCGCTGATTTGCCTTTCCAGGTTGCTTGGTTGGCCAAAAAGGGCGTATGCGTTTTTTCCTGAATATATTCAGGAAAAAACGCATACGCCCTTTTTGGCCAAGGGCATCATGGTCGAGGTTTTGCCGCTTTTCCTGTGCTTTAAAGGCGATTCGACTCTACCTCCTGAAATCTGTTTCCTGCAATTCTGCCTTGCTTTCAAATCCTCCTCGTTGCCTTCCCTCAATATATTTGTGGACGAGAGTTATCATTTCTAACTCTGCAGGTTTGTGAATTGCAGTGCCCCTGAGCTCGATTTTTCAACTCGTTTTTTTGGGAGCTGGCCGCAAAAGCACAGGATTGCTTCAGGCCCTGTTCTGCTTCCGGGCGGCAGGCTGAGCCTGTGGTTAATTCTTCTTCCTGATGGGAAAATAGAGTGACCTGTGCCTGTCCCAACACCTAGAGCTAGTCTCTCACTGGTTCCCCCTCTTCCCGTTCATCCTCAGGACAATTTGCAACCTGTACGGAACAGGAGGTTGAAGGTGCTGATTCTCGAAGGAGGGAGATTGCTAGTAAAGCGGCTGTAATGGCCAACCCGAGCACAAGGAGATGAGAAATGAGGTGCGTTTTCGAAACCTTTCCCGATCACACGGTGTACCATCTTCTGGGTTTCTCATGCATGTTTTCGATGTAGGAAGATGCCCTTGAACTTGGAGATTTGGGACCCATGGGATGGGTACCACGCAGTATTACTTTAAAGGGCCTGCGTTTCCTCAACCAACCTGACCAAACCTCTCAGCCACAAGAGTGTCCACCCTTATGTCTCAATCAGCTGTGGGTCTAGAGATGGTCAATCCAGGTGGCATCACAGCCCCTGAACGAATATTGTAAGAATTTCTCTCTCTTTCACTGTCTTTGTTTCACGGGTTTTTAAAAGTAATTGATTTTTATAATGGGGTTTAGCTGCTTTTCACTGCTGTTTTTATGCTGCTTTACACCCACTTGACTCACTTACAGAGAGATATCAATACATAGCTTTGAAGATTCTTCCTAGTCAGATATATTCTTGGGCGGTGAATAGGGGGTTTTTGCGTCCAGTTCACTGAGCAAGGAGTAGGTCTTGTCTATTACATATTGGGTTTATTGAGCGGTATCTGAGCTAATTTGAAACCCTTGTTTTCTGCCTCACCTGACCTCACCTTTCCCGTTAAGCAGCCATAGTGTGTTTTGTAAACGTGTGTCTCTGTTCTGTTTTGTAATTCAGTTCAAGTGTAGCGGTTTTTACATTCCCTCTATAAGTGATATCTTATGATAAGTGTCGTTTTCTGGTTGACTTATTTCACTTAGAATCGTCGTACCTAAATCCACTCATCATGCTGCTACTAGCCTTATGACGTTGATTTCCTGGCTGAGTGATATTCCATTGTACATAAGGACCACAACTTCTTTATCCATTTTTTTCTTTCCTGGGATATTTAAGGTGTAACGAAGTGGAGGTTCTTGTCAACAGAGCAGCCCTAAACTTTGGGGTGCCTGTGTCTTGCTGATTTTTACTTTTCCCAATTTATACACCCATGAGTGGAAGTGCCCTATACTCTCTAAGCTGAGTTTTTTAGAGGTTTCAGGACACACCGTACACTTCTCCAGAGTGGCTGTTGGCAATTTACATCACGCCCATCAGCGTAGCAAGGCTCCCGTTTCTCCATGGCCTGTCCTGCATTTCTGGTTTTGACACTTTATTCAGCATGGCCCTTTTGACCGATGGGAAGCGAGACTTCTTTGTAGCGCTGATTTGCCTTTCCAGGTTGCTTGGTTGGCCAAAAAGGGCGTATGCGTTTTTTCCTGAATATATTCAGGAAAAAACGCATACGCCCTTTTTGGCCAAGGGCATCATGGTCGAGGTTTTGCCGCCTTTCCTGTGCTTTAAAGGCGATTCGAATCTACCTCCTGAAATCTGTTTCCTGCAATTCTGCCTTGCTTTCAAATCCTCTTCGTTGCCTTCCCTCAATATATTTGTGGACGAGAGTTATCATTTCTAACTCTGCAGGTTTGTGAATTGCAGTGCCCCTGAGCTCCATTTTTCAACTCGCTTTCTTCGGAGCTGGCCGCAAAAGCGCAGGATTGCTTCAGGCCCTATTCTGGTTCCGGGCGGCAGGCTGAGCCTGTGGTTAATTCTTCTTCCTGATGGGAAAATAGAGTGACCTGTGCCTGTCCCAACACCTAGAGCTAGTCTCTCATTGGTTCCCCCTCTTCCCGTTCATCCTCAGGACAAATTGCAACCTGTACGGAACAGGAAGTTAAAGGTGCTGATTCTCCACGGAGGGAGATTGCTACTAACGCGGCTGGAATGGCGAACCCGAGCACAAGGAGATGAGAAATGAGGTGCGTTTTAGAAACCTTTCCCGATCACACGGTGTACCATCTTCTGGGTTTCTCATGCATGTTTTCGATGTAGGAAGATGCCCTTGAACCTGGAGATTTGGGACCCATGGGATGGGTACCATGCAGTATTACTTTAAAGGGTCTGCGTTTGCTCACCCAACCTCACCAAACCTCTCAGCCCCAAAGAGTGTCCACCCTTATGTCTCAATCAGCTGTGGGTCTAGAGATGGTCAATCCAGGTGGCATCACAGCCCCTGAACGAATTTTGTAAGAATTTCTCTCTCTTTCACTGTCTTTGTTTCACGGGATTTTAAAAGTAATTGATTTTTATAATGGGGTTTAGCTGCTTTTCACTGCTCTGTTTATGCTGCTTTACACCCACTTGACTCATTTACAGAGAGATATCAATACATAGCTTTGAAGATTCTACCTAGTCAGGTATATTCTTGGGCGGTGAATAGGGGGTGTCGAGTCCAGTTCACTGAGCAAGGAGTAGGTCTTGTCTATTACATATTGGGTTTATTGAACGGTATCTGAGCTAATTTGAAACCCTTGTTTTCTGCCTCACCTGACCTCACCTTTCCCGTGAAGCAGCCATAGTGTGTTTTGTAAACGTGTGTCTCTGTTCTGTTTTGTAATTCAGTTCAAGTGTAGAGGTTTTTACATTCCCTCTATAAGTGATATCTTATGATAAGTGTCGTTTTCTGGTTGACTTATTTCACTTAGAATCGTCGTACCTAAATCCACTCATCATGCTGCTACTAGCCTTATGACGTTGATTTCCTGGCTGAGTGATATTCCATTGTACATAAGGACCACAACTTCTTTATCCATTTTTTTTTTCCTGGGATATTTAAGGTGTAACGAAGTGGAGGTTCTGGTCAACAGAGCAGCCCTAAACTTTGGGGTGCCTGTGTCTTGCTGATTTTTACTTTTCCCAATTTATACACCCATGAGTGGAAGTGCCCTATGCTCTCTAAGCTGAGTTTTTTAGAGGTTTCAGGACACACCGTACACTTCTCCAGAGTGGCTGTTGGCAATTTACATGCCGCCCATCAGCGTAGCAAGGCTCCCGTTTCTCCATGGCCTGTCCTGCATTTCTGGTTTTGACACTTTATTCAGCATGGCCCTTTTGACCGATGGGAAGCGAGACTTCTTTGTAGCGCTGATTTGCCTTTCCAGGTTGCTTGGTTGGCCAAAAAGGGCGTATGCGTTTTTTCCTGAATATATTCAGGAAAAAACGCATACGCCCTTTTTGGCCAAGGGCATCATGGTCGAGGTTTTGCCGCCTTTCCTGTGCTTTAAAGGCGATTCGAATCTACCTCCTGAAATCTGTTTCCTGCAATTCTGCCTTGCTTTCAAATCCTCTTCGTTGCCTTCCCTCAATATATTTGTGGACGAGAGTTATCATTTCTAACTCTGCAGGTTTGTGAATTGCAGTGCCCCTGAGCTCCATTTTTCAACTCGCTTTCTTCGGAGCTGGCCGCAAAAGCGCAGGATTGCTTCAGGCCCTATTCTGGTTCCGGGCGGCAGGCTGAGCCTGTGGTTAATTCTTCTTCCTGATGGGAAAATAGAGTGACCTGTGCCTGTCCCAACACCTAGAGCTAGTCTCTCATTGGTTCCCCCTCTTCCCGTTCATCCTCAGGACAAATTGCAACCTGTACGGAACAGGAGGTTAAAGGTGCTGATTCTCCACGGAGGGAGATTGCTACTAACGCGGCTGGAATGGCGAACCCGAGCACAAGGAGATGAGAAATGAGGTGCGTTTTAGAAACCTTTCCCGATCACACGGTGTACCATCTTCTGGGTTTCTCATGCATGTTTTCGATGTAGGAAGATGCCCTTGAACCTGGAGATTTGGGACCCATGGGATGGGTACCACGCAGTATTACTTTAAAGGGTCTGCGTTTGCTCACCCAACCTCACCAAACCTCTCAGCCCCAAGAGTGTCCACCCTTATGTCTCAATCAGCTGTGGGTCTAGAGATGGTCAATCCAGGTGGCATCACAGCCCCTGAACGAATTTTGTAAGAATTTCTCTCTCTTTCACTGTCTTTGTTTCACGGGATTTTAAAAGTAATTGATTTTTATAATGGGGTTTAGCTGCTTTTCACTGCTCTGTTTATGCTGCTTTACACCCACTTGACTCATTTACAGAGAGATATCAATACATAGCTTTGAAGATTCTTCCTAGTCAGGTATATTCTTGGGCGGTGAATAGGGGGTGTCGAGTCCAGTTCACTGAGCAAGGAGTAGGTCTTGTCTATTACATATTGGGTTTATGGAACGGTATCTGAGCTAATTTGAAACCCTTGTTTTCTCCCTCACCCGACCTCACCTTTCCCGTTAAGCAGCCATAGTGTGTTTTGTAAACGTGTGACGCTGTTCTGTTTTGTAATTCAGTTCAAGTGTAGCGGTTTTTACATTCCCTCTCTAAGTGATATCTTATGATAAGTGTCTTTTTCTGTGTGACTTATTTCACTTAGAATCGTCGTACCTAAATCCTCTCATCATGCTGCTACTAGCCTTATGACGTTAATTTCATGGCTGAGTGATATGCCATTGTACATAAGGACCACAACTTCCTTATCCATTTTTCTCTTTCCTGGGATATTTAAGGTGTAACGAAGTGGAGGTTCTTGTCAACAGAGCAGCCCTAAACTTTGGGGTGCCTGTGTCTTGCTGATTTTTAGTTTTCCCAATTTATACGCCCATGAGTGGAAGTGCCTTATGCTCTCTATGCTGAGTTCTTTAGATGTTTCAGGAAACACCGTACACTTCTCCAGAGTGGCTGTTGGCAATTTACATCCCGCCCATCAGCGTAGTAAGGCTCCCGTTTCTCCATGGCCTGTCCTGCATTTCTGGTTTTGACACTTTATTCAGCATGGCCCTTTTGACCGATGGGAAGCGAGACTTCTTTGTAGCGCTGATTTGCCTTTCCAGGTTGCTTGGTTGGCCAAAAAGGGCGTATGCGTTTTTTCCTGAATATATTCAGGAAAAAACGCATACGCCCTTTTTGGCCAAGGGCATCATGGTCGAGGTTTTGCCGCTTTTCCTGTGCTTTAAAGGCGATTCGACTCTACCTCCTGAAATCTGTTTCCTGCAATTCTGCCTTGCTTTCAAATCCTCCTCGTTGCCTTCCCTCAATATATTTGTGGACGAGAGTTATCATTTCTAACTCTGCAGGTTTGTGAATTGCAGTGCCCCTGAGCTCGATTTTTCAACTCGTTTTTTTGGGAGCTGGCCGCAAAAGCACAGGATTGCTTCAGGCCCTGTTCTGCTTCCGGGCGGCAGGCTGAGCCTGTGGTTAATTCTTCTTCCTGATGGGAAAATAGAGTGACCTGTGCCTGTCCCAACACCTAGAGCTAGTCTCTCACTGGTTCCCCCTCTTCCCGTTCATCCTCAGGACAATTTGCAACCTGTACGGAACAGGAGGTTGAAGGTGCTGATTCTCGAAGGAGGGAGATTGCTAGTAAAGCGGCTGTAATGGCCAACCCGAGCACAAGGAGATGAGAAATGAGGTGCGTTTTCGAAACCTTTCCCGATCACACGGTGTACCATCTTCTGGGTTTCTCATGCATGTTTTCGATGTAGGAAGATGCCCTTGAACTTGGAGATTTGGGACCCATGGGATGGGTACCACGCAGTATTACTTTAAAGGGCCTGCGTTTCCTCAACCAACCTGACCAAACCTCTCAGCCACAAGAGTGTCCACCCTTATGTCTCAATCAGCTGTGGGTCTAGAGATGGTCAATCCAGGTGGCATCACAGCCCCTGAACGAATATTGTAAGAATTTCTCTCTCTTTCACTGTCTTTGTTTCACGGGTTTTTAAAAGTAATTGATTTTTATAATGGGGTTTAGCTGCTTTTCACTGCTGTTTTTATGCTGCTTTACACCCACTTGACTCACTTACAGAGAGATATCAATACATAGCTTTGAAGATTCTTCCTAGTCAGATATATTCTTGGGCGGTGAATAGGGGGTTTTTGCGTCCAGTTCACTGAGCAAGGAGTAGGTCTTGTCTATTACATATTGGGTTTATTGAGCGGTATCTGAGCTAATTTGAAACCCTTGTTTTCTGCCTCACCTGACCTCACCTTTCCCGTTAAGCAGCCATAGTGTGTTTTGTAAACGTGTGTCTCTGTTCTGTTTTGTAATTCAGTTCAAGTGTAGCGGTTTTTACATTCCCTCTATAAGTGATATCTTATGATAAGTGTCGTTTTCTGGTTGACTTATTTCACTTAGAATCGTCGTACCTAAATCCACTCATCATGCTGCTACTAGCCTTATGACGTTGATTTCCTGGCTGAGTGATATTCCATTGTACATAAGGACCACAACTTCTTTATCCATTTTTTTCTTTCCTGGGATATTTAAGGTGTAACGAAGTGGAGGTTCTTGTCAACAGAGCAGCCCTAAACTTTGGGGTGCCTGTGTCTTGCTGATTTTTACTTTTCCCAATTTATACACCCATGAGTGGAAGTGCCCTATACTCTCTAAGCTGAGTTTTTTAGAGGTTTCAGGACACACCGTACACTTCTCCAGAGTGGCTGTTGGCAATTTACATCACGCCCATCAGCGTAGCAAGGCTCCCGTTTCTCCATGGCCTGTCCTGCATTTCTGGTTTTGACACTTTATTCAGCATGGCCCTTTTGACCGATGGGAAGCGAGACTTCTTTGTAGCGCTGATTTGCCTTTCCAGGTTGCTTGGTTGGCCAAAAAGGGCGTATGCGTTTTTTCCTGAATATATTCAGGAAAAAACGCATACGCCCTTTTTGGCCAAGGGCATCATGGTCGAGGTTTTGCCGCCTTTCCTGTGCTTTAAAGGCGATTCGAATCTACCTCCTGAAATCTGTTTCCTGCAATTCTGCCTTGCTTTCAAATCCTCTTCGTTGCCTTCCCTCAATATATTTGTGGACGAGAGTTATCATTTCTAACTCTGCAGGTTTGTGAATTGCAGTGCCCCTGAGCTCCATTTTTCAACTCGCTTTCTTCGGAGCTGGCCGCAAAAGCGCAGGATTGCTTCAGGCCCTATTCTGGTTCCGGGCGGCAGGCTGAGCCTGTGGTTAATTCTTCTTCCTGATGGGAAAATAGAGTGACCTGTGCCTGTCCCAACACCTAGAGCTAGTCTCTCATTGGTTCCCCCTCTTCCCGTTCATCCTCAGGACAAATTGCAACCTGTACGGAACAGGAAGTTAAAGGTGCTGATTCTCCACGGAGGGAGATTGCTACTAACGCGGCTGGAATGGCGAACCCGAGCACAAGGAGATGAGAAATGAGGTGCGTTTTAGAAACCTTTCCCGATCACACGGTGTACCATCTTCTGGGTTTCTCATGCATGTTTTCGATGTAGGAAGATGCCCTTGAACCTGGAGATTTGGGACCCATGGGATGGGTACCATGCAGTATTACTTTAAAGGGTCTGCGTTTGCTCACCCAACCTCACCAAACCTCTCAGCCCCAAAGAGTGTCCACCCTTATGTCTCAATCAGCTGTGGGTCTAGAGATGGTCAATCCAGGTGGCATCACAGCCCCTGAACGAATTTTGTAAGAATTTCTCTCTCTTTCACTGTCTTTGTTTCACGGGATTTTAAAAGTAATTGATTTTTATAATGGGGTTTAGCTGCTTTTCACTGCTCTGTTTATGCTGCTTTACACCCACTTGACTCATTTACAGAGAGATATCAATACATAGCTTTGAAGATTCTACCTAGTCAGGTATATTCTTGGGCGGTGAATAGGGGGTGTCGAGTCCAGTTCACTGAGCAAGGAGTAGGTCTTGTCTATTACATATTGGGTTTATTGAACGGTATCTGAGCTAATTTGAAACCCTTGTTTTCTGCCTCACCTGACCTCACCTTTCCCGTGAAGCAGCCATAGTGTGTTTTGTAAACGTGTGTCTCTGTTCTGTTTTGTAATTCAGTTCAAGTGTAGAGGTTTTTACATTCCCTCTATAAGTGATATCTTATGATAAGTGTCGTTTTCTGGTTGACTTATTTCACTTAGAATCGTCGTACCTAAATCCACTCATCATGCTGCTACTAGCCTTATGACGTTGATTTCCTGGCTGAGTGATATTCCATTGTACATAAGGACCACAACTTCTTTATCCATTTTTTTTTTCCTGGGATATTTAAGGTGTAACGAAGTGGAGGTTCTGGTCAACAGAGCAGCCCTAAACTTTGGGGTGCCTGTGTCTTGCTGATTTTTACTTTTCCCAATTTATACACCCATGAGTGGAAGTGCCCTATGCTCTCTAAGCTGAGTTTTTTAGAGGTTTCAGGACACACCGTACACTTCTCCAGAGTGGCTGTTGGCAATTTACATGCCGCCCATCAGCGTAGCAAGGCTCCCGTTTCTCCATGGCCTGTCCTGCATTTCTGGTTTTGACACTTTATTCAGCATGGCCCTTTTGACCGATGGGAAGCGAGACTTCTTTGTAGCGCTGATTTGCCTTTCCAGGTTGCTTGGTTGGCCAAAAAGGGCGTATGCGTTTTTTCCTGAATATATTCAGGAAAAAACGCATACGCCCTTTTTGGCCAAGGGCATCATGGTCGAGGTTTTGCCGCCTTTCCTGTGCTTTAAAGGCGATTCGAATCTACCTCCTGAAATCTGTTTCCTGCAATTCTGCCTTGCTTTCAAATCCTCTTCGTTGCCTTCCCTCAATATATTTGTGGACGAGAGTTATCATTTCTAACTCTGCAGGTTTGTGAATTGCAGTGCCCCTGAGCTCCATTTTTCAACTCGCTTTCTTCGGAGCTGGCCGCAAAAGCGCAGGATTGCTTCAGGCCCTATTCTGGTTCCGGGCGGCAGGCTGAGCCTGTGGTTAATTCTTCTTCCTGATGGGAAAATAGAGTGACCTGTGCCTGTCCCAACACCTAGAGCTAGTCTCTCATTGGTTCCCCCTCTTCCCGTTCATCCTCAGGACAAATTGCAACCTGTACGGAACAGGAGGTTAAAGGTGCTGATTCTCCACGGAGGGAGATTGCTTCTAACGCGGCTGGAATGGCGAACCCGAGCACAAGGAGATGAGAAATGAGGTGCGTTTTAGAAACCTTTCCCGATCACACGGTGTACCATCTTCTGGGTTTCTCATGCATGTTTTCGATGTAGGAAGATGCCCTTGAACCTGGAGATTTGGGACCCATGGGATGGGTACCACGCAGTATTACTTTAAAGGGTCTGCGTTTGCTCACCCAACCTCACCAAACCTCTCAGCCCCAAGAGTGTCCACCCTTATGTCTCAATCAGCTGTGGGTCTAGAGATGGTCAATCCAGGTGGCATCACAGCCCCTGAACGAATTTTGTAAGAATTTCTCTCTCTTTCACTGTCTTTGTTTCACGGGTTTTTAAAAGTAATTGATTTTTGTAATGGGGTTTAGCTGCTTTTCACTGCTGTGTTTATGCCGCTTTACACCCACTTGACTCACTTACAGAGGGATATCAATACATTGGTTTTAAGATTCTTCTTAGTCAGGTATATTCTTGGGCGGTGAACAGGGGGTGTTGAGTCCAGTTCACTGAGCAAGGAGTAGGTCTTGTCTATTACATATTGGGTTTATGGAACGGTATCTGAGCTAATTTGAAACCCTTGTTTTATGCATCACCCACCTCACCTTTCCCGTTAAGCAGCCATAGTGTGTCTTCTAAACGTGTGACGCTGTTCTGTTTTGTAATTCAGTTCAAGTGTAGCGGTTTTTACATTCCCTCTCTAAGTGATATCTTATGATAAGTGTGTTTTTCTGTGTGACTTATTTCACTTAGAATCGTCGTACCTAAATCCTCTCATCATGCTGCTACTAGCCTTATGACGTTAATTTCATGGCTGAGTGATATGCCATTGTACATAAGGACCACAACTTCCTTATCCATTTTTCTCTTTCCTGGGATATTTAAGGTGTAACGAAGTGGAGGTTCTTGTCAACAGAGCAGCCCTAAACTTTGGGGTGACTGTGTCTTGCTGATTTTTAGTTTTCCCAATTTATACGCCCATGAGTGGAAGTGCCTTATGCTCTCTATGCTGAGTTTTTTAGATGTTTCAGGAAACACCGTACACTTCTCCAGAGTGGCTGTTGGCAATTTACATCCCGCCCATCAGCGTAGTAAGGCTCCCATTTCTCCATGGCCTGTCCTGCATTTCTGGTTTTGACACTTTATTCAGCATGGCGCTTTTGACCGATGGGAAGCGAGACTTCTTTGTAGCGCTGATTTGCCTTTCCAGGTTGCTTTGTTGGCCAAAAAGGGCGTATGCTTTTTTTCCTGAATATATTCAGGAAAAAACACATACGCCCTTTTTGGCCAAGGGCATCATGGTCGAGGTTTTGCCGCTTTTCCTGTGCTTTAAAGGCGATTCGACTCTACCTCCTGAAATCTGTTTCCTGCAATTCTGCCTTGCTTTCAAATCCTCCTCGTTGCCTTCCCTCAATATATTTGTGGACGAGAGTTATCATTTCTAACTCTGCAGGTTTGTGAATTGCAGTGCCCCTGAGCTCCATTTTTCAACTCGCTTTCTTCGGAGCTGGCCGCAAAAGCGCAGGATTGCTTCAGGCCCTATTCTGGTTCCGGGCGGCAGGCTGAGCCTGTGGTTAATTCTTCTTCCTGATGGGAAAATAGAGTGACCTGTGCCTGTCCCAACACCTAGAGCTAGTCTCTCATTGGTTCCCCCTCTTCCCGTTCATCCTCAGGACAAATTGCAACCTGTACGGAACAGGAGGTTAAAGGTGCTGATTCTCCACGGAGGGAGATTGCTACTAACGCGGCTGGAATGGCGAACCCGAGCACAAGGAGATGAGAAATGAGGTGCGTTTTAGAAACCTTTCCCGATCACACGGTGTACCATCTTCTGGGTTTCTCATGCATGTTTTCGATGTAGGAAGATGCCCTTGAACCTGGAGATTTGGGACCCATGGGATGGGTACCACGCAGTATTACTTTAAAGGGTCTGCGTTTGCTCACCCAACCTCACCAAACCTCTCAGCCCCAAGAGTGTCCACCCTTATGTCTCAATCAGCTGTGGGTCTAGAGATGGTCAATCCAGGTGGCATCACAGCCCCTGAACGAATTTTGTAAGAATTTCTCTCTCTTTCACTGTCTTTGTTTCACGGGATTTTAAAAGTAATTGATTTTTATAATGGGGTTTAGCTGCTTTTCACTGCTCTGTTTATGCTGCTTTACACCCACTTGACTCATTTACAGAGAGATATCAATACATAGCTTTGAAGATTCTTCCTAGTCAGGTATATTCTTGGGCGGTGAATAGGGGGTGTCGAGTCCAGTTCACTGAGCAAGGAGTAGGTCTTGTCTATTACATATTGGGTTTATGGAACGGTATCTGAGCTAATTTGAAACCCTTGTTTTCTACCTCACCCGACCTCACCTTTCCCGTTAAGCAGCCATAGTGTGTTTTGTAAACGTGTGACGCTGTTCTGTTTTGTAATTCAGTTCAAGTGTAGCGGTTTTTACATTCCCTCTCTAAGTGATATCTTATGATAAGTGTCTTTTTCTGTGTGACTTATTTCACTTAGAATCGTCGTACCTAAATCCTCTCATCATGCTGCTACTAGCCTTATGACGTTAATTTCATGGCTGAGTGATATGCCATTGTACATAAGGACCACAACTTCCTTATCCATTTTTCTCTTTCCTGGGATATTTAAGGTGTAACGAAGTGGAGGTTCTTGTCAACAGAGCAGCCCTAAACTTTGGGGTGCCTGTGTCTTGCTGATTTTTAGTTTTCCCAATTTATACGCCCATGAGTGGAAGTGCCTTATGCTCTCTATGCTGAGTTCTTTAGATGTTTCAGGAAACACCGTACACTTCTCCAGAGTGGCTGTTGGCAATTTACATCCCGCCCATCAGCGTAGTAAGGCTCCCGTTTCTCCATGGCCTGTCCTGCATTTCTGGTTTTGACACTTTATTCAGCATGGCCCTTTTGACCGATGGGAAGCGAGACTTCTTTGTAGCGCTGATTTGCCTTTCCAGGTTGCTTGGTTGGCCAAAAAGGGCGTATGCGTTTTTTCCTGAATATATTCAGGAAAAAACGCATACGCCCTTTTTGGCCAAGGGCATCATGGTCGAGGTTTTGCCGCTTTTCCTGTGCTTTAAAGGCGATTCGACTCTACCTCCTGAAATCTGTTTCCTGCAATTCTGCCTTGCTTTCAAATCCTCCTCGTTGCCTTCCCTCAATATATTTGTGGACGAGAGTTATCATTTCTAACTCTGCAGGTTTGTGAATTGCAGTGCCCCTGAGCTCGATTTTTCAACTCGTTTTTTTGGGAGCTGGCCGCAAAAGCACAGGATTGCTTCAGGCCCTGTTCTGCTTCCGGGCGGCAGGCTGAGCCTGTGGTTAATTCTTCTTCCTGATGGGAAAATAGAGTGACCTGTGCCTGTCCCAACACCTAGAGCTAGTCTCTCACTGGTTCCCCCTCTTCCCGTTCATCCTCAGGACAATTTGCAACCTGTACGGAACAGGAGGTTGAAGGTGCTGATTCTCGAAGGAGGGAGATTGCTAGTAAAGCGGCTGTAATGGCCAACCCGAGCACAAGGAGATGAGAAATGAGGTGCGTTTTCGAAACCTTTCCCGATCACACGGTGTACCATCTTCTGGGTTTCTCATGCATGTTTTTGTTATAGGAAGATGCCCTAGAACTTGGAGATTTGGGACCCATGGGATGGGTACCACGCAGTATTACTTTAAAGGGCCTGCGTTTCCTCAACCAACCTGACCAAACCTCTCAGCCACAAGAGTGTCCACCCTTATGTCTCAAGCAGCTGTGGGTCTAGAGATGGTCAATCCAGGTGGCATCACAGCCCCTGAACGAATATTGTAAGAATTTCTCTCTCTTTCACTGTCTTTGTTTCACGGGATTTTAAAAGTAATTGATTTTTATAATGGGGTTTAGCTGCTTTTCACTGCTGTTTTTATGCTGCTTTACACCCACTTGACTCACTTACAGAGAGATATCAATACATAGCTTTGAAGATTCTTCCTAGTCAGATATATTCTTGGGCGGTGAATAGGGGGTTTTTGCGTCCAGTTCACTGAGCAAGGAGTAGGTCTTGTCTATTACATATTGGGTTTATTGAACGGTATCTGAGCTAATTTGAAACCCTTGTTTTCTGCCTCACCCGACCTCACCTTTCCCGTTAAGCAGCCATAGTGTGTTTTGTAAACGTGTGTCTCTGTTCTGTTTTGTAATTCAGTTCAAGTGTAGCGGTTTTTACATTCCCTCTATAAGTGATATCTTATGATAAGTGTCGTTTTCTGGTTGACTTATTTCACTTAGAATCGTCGTACCTAAATCCACTCATCATGCTGCTACTAGCCTTATGACGTTGATTTCCTGGCTGAGTGATATTCCATTGTACATAAGGACCACAACTTCTTTATCCATTTTTTTCTTTCCTGGGATATTTAAGGTGTAACGAAGTGGAGGTTCTTGTCAACAGAGCAGCCCTAAACTTTGGGGTGCCTGTGTCTTGCTGATTTTTACTTTTCCCAATTTATACACCCATGAGTGGAAGTGCCCTATGCTCTCTAAGCTGAGTTTTTTAGAGGTTTCAGGACACACCGTACACTTCTCCAGAGTGGCTGTTGGCAATTTACATCCCGCCCATCAGCGTAGCAAGGCTTCCGTTTCTCCATGGCCTGTCCTGCATTTCTGGTTTTGACACTTTATTCAGCATGGCCCTTTTGACCGATGGGAAGCGAGACTTCTTTGTAGCGCTGATTTGCCTTTCCAGGTTGCTTGGTTGGCCAAAAAGGGCGTATGCGTTTTTTCCTGAATATATTCAGGAAAAAACGCATACGCCCTTTTTGGCCAAGGGCATCATGGTCGAGGTTTTGCCGCCTTTCCTGTGCTTTAAAGGCGATTCAAATCTACCTCCTGAAATCTCTTTCCTGCAATTCTGCCTTGCTTTCAAATCCTCTTCGTTGCCTTCCCTCAATATATTTGTGGACGAGAGTTATCATTTCTAACTCTGCAGGTTTGTGAATTGCAGTGCCCCTGAGCTCCATTTTTCAACTCGCTTTCTTCGGAGCTGGCCGCAAAAGCGCAGGATTGCTTCAGGCCCTATTCTGGTTCCGGGCGGCAGGCTGAGCCTGTGGTTAATTCTTCTTCCTGATGGGAAAATAGAGTGACCTGTGCCTGTCCCAACACCTAGAGCTAGTCTCTCATTGGTTCCCCCTCTTCCCGTTCATCCTCAGGACAAATTGCAACCTGTACGGAACAGGAGGTTAAAGGTGCTGATTCTCCACGGAGGGAGATTGCTACTAACGCGGCTGGAATGGCGAACCCGAGCACAAGGAGATGAGAAATGAGGTGCGTTTTAGAAACCTTTCCCGATCACACGGTGTACCATCTTCTGGGTTTCTCATGCATGTTTTCGATGTAGGAAGATGCCCTTGAACCTGGAGATTTGGGACCCATGGGATGGATACCACGCAGTATTACTTTAAAGGGTCTGCGTTTGCTCACCCAACCTCACCAAACCTCTCAGCCCCAAGAGTGTCCACCCTTATGTCTCAATCAGCTGTGGGTCTAGAGATGGTCAATCCAGGTGGCATCACAGCCCCTGAACGAATTTTGTAAGAATTTCTCTCTCTTTCACTGTCTTTGTTTCACGGGATTTTAAAAGTAATTGATTTTTATAATGGGGTTTAGCTGCTTTTCACTGCTCTGTTTATGCTGCTTTACACCCACTTGACTCATTTACAGAGAGATATCAATACATAGCTTTGAAGATTCTTCCTAGTCAGGTATATTCTTGGGCGGTGAATAGGGGGTGTCGAGTCCAGTTCACTGAGCAAGGAGTAGGTCTTGTCTATTACATATTGGGTTTATGGAATGGTATCTGAGCTAATTTGAAACCCTTGTTTTCTACCTCACCCGACCTCACCTTTCCCGTTAAGCAGCCATAGTGTGTTTTGTAAACGTGTGACGCTGTTCTGTTTTGTAATTCAGTTCAAGTGTAGCGGTTTTTACATTCCCTCTCTAAGTGATATCTTATGATAAGTGTCTTTTTCTGTGTGACTTATTTCACTTAGAATCGTCGTACCTAAATCCTCTCATCATGCTGCTACTAGCCTTATGACGTTAATTTCATGGCTGAGTGATATGCCATTGTACATAAGGACCACAACTTCCTTATCCATTTTTCTCTTTCCTGGGATATTTAAGGTGTAACGAAGTGGAGGTTCTTGTCAACAGAGCAGCCCTAAACTTTGGGGTGCCTGTGTCTTGCTGATTTTTAGTTTTCCCAATTTATACGCCCATGAGTGGAAGTGCCTTATGCTCTCTATGCTGAGTTCTTTAGATGTTTCAGGAAACACCGTACACTTCTCCAGAGTGGCTGTTGGCAATTTACATCCCGCCCATCAGCGTAGTAAGGCTCCCGTTTCTCCATGGCCTGTCCTGCATTTCTGGTTTTGACACTTTATTCAGCATGGCCCTTTTGACCGATGGGAAGCGAGACTTCTTTGTAGCGCTGATTTGCCTTTCCAGGTTGCTTGGTTGGCCAAAAAGGGCGTATGCGTTTTTTCCTGAATATATTCAGGAAAAAACGCATACGCCCTTTTTGGCCAAGGGCATCATGGTCGAGGTTTTGCCGCTTTTCCTGTGCTTTAAAGGCGATTCGACTCTACCTCCTGAAATCTGTTTCCTGCAATTCTGCCTTGCTTTCAAATCCTCCTCGTTGCCTTCCCTCAATATATTTGTGGACGAGAGTTATCATTTCTAACTCTGCAGGTTTGTGAATTGCAGTGCCCCTGAGCTCGATTTTTCAACTCGTTTTTTTGGGAGCTGGCTGCAAAAGCACAGGATTGCTTCAGGCCCTGTTCTGCTTCCGGGCGGCAGGCTGAGCCTGTGGTTAATTCTTCTTCCTGATGGGAAAATAGAGTGACCTGTGCCTGTCCCAACACCTAGAGCTAGTCTCTCACTGGTTCCCCCTCTTCCCGTTCATCCTCAGGACAATTTGCAACCTGTACGGAACAGGAGGTTGAAGGTGCTGATTCTCGAAGGAGGGAGATTGCTAGTAAAGCGGCTGTAATGGCCAACCCGAGCACAAGGAGATGAGAAATGAGGTGCGTTTTCGAAACCTTTCCCGATCACACGGTGTACCATCTTCTGGGTTTCTCATGCATGTTTTTGTTATAGGAAGATGCCCTTGAACTTGGAGATTTGGGACCCATGGGATGGGTACCACGCAGTATTACTTTAAAGGGCCTGCGTTTCCTCAACCAACCTGACCAAACCTCTCAGGCACAAGAGTGTCCACCCTTATGTCTCAATCAGCTGTGGGTCTAGAGATGGTCAATCCAGGTGGCATCACAGACCCTGAACGAATATTGTAAGAATTTCTCTCTCTTTCACTGTCTTTGTTTCACGGGTTTTTAAAAGTAATTGATTTTTATAATGGGGTTTAGCTGCTTTTCTCTGCTGTTTTTATGCTGCTTTACACCCACTTGACTCACTTACAGAGAGATATCAATACATAGCTTTGAAGATTCTTCCTAGTCAGATATATTCTTGGGCGGTGAATAGGGGGTTTTTGCGTCCAGTTCACTGAGCAAGGAGTAGGTCTTGTCTATTACATATTGGGTTTATGGAACGGTATCTGAGCTAATTTGAAACCCTTGTTTTCTGCCTCACCCGACCTCACCTTTCCCGTTAAGCAGCCATAGTGTGTTTTGTAAACGTGTGTCTCTGTTCTGTTTTGTAATTCAGTTCAAGTGTAGCGGTTTTTACATTCCCTCTATAAGTGATATCTTATGATAAGTGTCGTTTTCTGGTTGACTTATTTCACTTAGAATCGTCGTACCTAAATCCACTCATCATGCTGCTACTAGCCTTATGACGTTGATTTCCTGGCTGAGTGATATTCCATTGTACATAAGGACCACAACTTCTTTATCCATTTTTTTCTTTCCTGGGATATTTAAGGTGTAACGAAGTGGAGGTTCTTGTCAACAGAGCAGCCCTAAACTTTGGGGTGCCTGTGTCTTGCTGATTTTTACTTTTCCCAATTTATACACCCATGAGTGGAAGTGCCCTATGCTCTCTAAGCTGAGTTTTTTAGAGGTTTCAGGACACACCGTACACTTCTCCAGAGTGGCTGTTGGCAATTTACATCACGCCCATCAGCGTAGCAAGGCTCCCGTTTCTCCATGGCCTGTCCTGCATTTCTGGTTTTGACACTTTATTCAGCATGGCCCTTTTGACCGATGGGAAGCGAGACTTCTTTGTAGCGCTGATTTGCCTTTCCAGGTTGCTTGGTTGGCCAAAAAGGGCGTATGCGTTTTTTCCTGAATATATTCAGGAAAAAACGCATACGCCCTTTTTGGCCAAGGGCATCATGGTCGAGGTTTTGCCGCCTTTCCTGTGCTTTAAAGGCGATTCGAATCTACCTCCTGAAATCTGTTTCCTGCAATTCTGCCTTGCTTTCAAATCCTCTTCGTTGCCTTCCCTCAATATATTTGTGGACGAGAGTTATCATTTCTAACTCTGCAGGTTTGTGAATTGCAGTGCCCCTGAGCTCCATTTTTCAACTCGCTTTCTTTGGAGCTGGCCGCAAAAGCGCAGGATTGCTTCAGGCCCTATTCTGGTTCCGGGCGGCAGGCTGAGCCTGTGGTTAATTCTTCTTCCTGATGGGAAAATAGAGTGACCTGTGCCTGTCCCAACACCTAGAGCTAGTCTCTCATTGGTTCCCCCTCTTCCCGTTCATCCTCAGGACAAATTGCAACCTGTACGGAACAGGAGGTTAAAGGTGCTGATTCTCCACGGAGGGAGATTGCTACTAACGCGGCTGGAATGGCGAACCCGAGCACAAGGAGATGAGAAATGAGGTGCGTTTTAGAAACCTTTCCCGATCACACGGTGTACCATCTTCTGGGTTTCTCATGCATGTTTTCGATGTAGGAAGATGCCCTTGAACCTGGAGATTTGGGACCCATGGAATGGGTACCACGCAGTATTACTTTAAAGGGTCTGCGTTTGCTCACCCAACCTCACCAAACCTCTCAGCCCCAAGAGTGTCCACCCTTATGTCTCAATCAGCTGTGGGTCTAGATATGGTCAATCCAGGTGGCATCACAGCCCCTGAACGAATTTTGTAAGAATTTCTCTCTCTTTCACTGTCTTTGTTTCACGGGATTTTAAAAGTAATTGATTTTTATAATGGGGTTTAGCTGCTTTTCACTGCTCTGTTTATGCTGCTTTACACCCACTTGACTCATTTACAGAGAGATATCAATACATAGCTTTGAAGATTCTTCCTAGTCAGGTATATTCTTGGGCGGTGAATAGGGGGTGTCGAGTCCAGTTCACTGAGCAAGGAGTAGGTCTTGTCTATTACATATTGGGTTTATGGAACGGTATCTGAGCTAATTTGAAACCCTTGTTTTCTACCTCACCTGACCTCACCTTTCCCGTTAAGCAGCCATAGTGTGTTTTGTAAACGTGTGACGCTGTTCTGTTTTGTAATTCAGTTCAAGTGTAGCGGTTTTTACATTCCCTCTCTAAGTGATATCTTATGATAAGTGTCTTTTTCTGTGTGACTTATTTCACTTAGAATCGTCGTACCTAAATCCTCTCATCATGCTGCTACTAGCCTTATGACGTTAATTTCATGGCTGAGTGATATGCCATTGTACATAAGGACCACAACTTCCTTATCCATTTTTCTCTTTCCTGGGATATTTAAGGTGTACCGAAGTGGAGGTTCTTGTCAACAGAGCAGCCCTAAACTTTGGGGTGCCTGTGTCTTGCTGATTTTTAGTTTTCCCAATTTATACGCCCATGAGTGGAAGTGCCCTATGCTCTCTATGCTGAGTTTTTTAGATGTTTCAGGAAACACCGTACACTTCTCCAGAGTGGCTGTTGGCAATTTACATCCCGCCCATCAGCGTAGCAAGGCTCCCGTTTCACCATGGCCTGTCCTGCATTTCTGGTTTTGACACTTTATTCAGCACGGCCGTTTTGACCGAAGGGAAGCGAGACTTCTTTGTATCGCTGATTTGCCTTTCCAGGTTGCTTGGTTGGCCAAAAAGGGCGTCTGAGTTTTTTCCTGAATATATTCAGGAAAAAACGCAGACGCCCTTTTTGGCCAAGGGCATCATGGTCGAGGTTTTGCCGCTTTTCCTGTGATTTAAAGGCGATTCGAATCTACCTCCTGAAATCTGTTTCCTGCAATTCTGACTTGCTTTCAAATCCTCTTCGTTGCCTTTCCTCAATATATTTGTGGACGAGAGTTATCATTTCTAACTCTGCAGGTTTGTGAATTGCAGTGCCCCTGAGCTCCATTTTTCAACTCGTTTTCTTGGGAGCTGGCCACAAAAGCGTAGGATTGCTTCAGGCCCTATTCTAGTTCCGGGCGGCAGGCTGAGCCTGTGGTTAATTCTTCTTCCTGATGGGAAAATAGAGTGACCTGTGCCTGTCCCAACACCTAGACCTAGTCTCTCACTGGTTCCCCCTCTTCCCGTTCATCCTCAGGACAAATTGCAACCTGTACGGAACAGGAGGTTAAAGGTGCTGATTCTCCACGGAGGGAGATTGCTACTAACGCGGCTGGCATGGCGAACCCGAGCACAAGGAGATGAGAAATGAGGTGCGTTTTAGAAACCTTTCCCGATCACACGGTGTACCATCTTCTGGGTTTCTCATGCATGTTTTCGATGTAGGAAGATGCCCTTGAACCTGGAGATTTTGGACCCATGGGATGGATACCACGCAGTATTACTTTAAAGGGTCTGCGTTTGCTCACCCAACCTCACCAAACCTCTCAGCCCCAAGAGTGTCCACCCTTATGTCTCAATCAGCTGTGGGTCTAGAGATGGTCAATCCAGGTGGCATCACAGCCCCTGAACGAATTTTGTAAGAATTTCTCTCTCTTTCACTGTCTTTGTTTCACGGGTTTTTAAAAGTAATTGATTTTTATAATGGGGTTTAGCTGCTTTTCACTGCTGTGTTTATGCCGCTTTACACCCACTTGACTCACTTACAGAGGGATATCAATACATTGGTTTTAAGATTCTTACTAGTCAGATATATTCTTGGGCGGTGAACAGGGGGTGTTTAGTCCACTTCACTGTGCAAGGAGTAGGTCTTGTCTATTACATATTGGGTGTATGGAACGGTATCTGAGCCTATTTGAAACCCTTGTTTTATGCATCACCCCACCTCACCTTTCCCGTTAAGCAGCCATAGTGTGTTTTGTAAACGTGTGACGCTGTTCTGTTTTGTAATTCAGTTCAAGTGTAGCGGTTTTTACATTCCCTCTCTAAGTGATATCTTATGATAAGTGTCTTTTTCTGTGTGACTTATTTCACTTAGAATCGTCGTACCTAAATCCTCTCATCATGCTGCTACTAGCCTTATGACGTTAATTTCATGGCTGAGTGATATGCCATTGTACATAAGGACCACAACTTCCTTATCCATTTTTCTCTTTCCTGGGATATTTAAGGTGTAACGAAGTGGAGGTTCTTGTCAACAGAGCAGCCCTAAACTTTGGGGTGCCTGTGTCTTGCTGATTTTTAGTTTTCCCAATTTATACGCCCATGAGTGGAAGTGCCTTATGCTCTCTATGCTGAGTTCTTTAGATGTTTCAGGAAACACCGTACACTTCTCCAGAGTGGCTGTTGGCAATTTACATCCCGCCCATCAGCGTAGTAAGGCTCCCGTTTCTCCATGGCCTGTCCTGCATTTCTGGTTTTGACACTTTATTCAGCATGGCCCTTTTGACCGATGGGAAGCGAGACTTCTTTGTAGCGCTGATTTGCCTTTCCAGGTTGCTTGGTTGGCCAAAAAGGGCGTATGCGTTTTTTCCTGAATATATTCAGGAAAAAACGCATACGCCCTTTTTGGCCAAGGGCATCATGGTCGAGGTTTTGCCGCTTTTCCTGTGCTTTAAAGGCGATTCGACTCTACCTCCTGAAATCTGTTTCCTGCAATTCTGCCTTGCTTTCAAATCCTCCTCGTTGCCTTCCCTCAATATATTTGTGGACGAGAGTTATCATTTATAACTCTGCAGGTTTGTGAATTGCAGTGCCCCTGAGCTCGATTTTTCAACTCGTTTTTTTGGGAGCTGGCCGCAAAAGCACAGGATTGCTTCAGGCCCTGTTCTGCTTCCGGGCGGCAGGCTGAGCCTGTGGTTAATTCTTCTTCCTGATGGGAAAATAGAGTGACCTGTGCCTGTCCCAACACCTAGAGCTAGTCTCTCACTGGTTCCCCCTCTTCCCGTTCATCCTCAGGACAATTTGCAACCTGTACGGAACAGGAGGTTGAAGGTGCTGATTCTCGAAGGAGGGAGATTGCTAGTAAAGCGGCTGTAATGGCCAACCCGAGCACAAGGAGATGAGAAATGAGGTGCGTTTTCGAAACCTTTCCCGATCACACGGTGTACCATCTTCTGGGTTTCTCATGCATGTTTTTGTTATAGGAAGATGCCCTTGAACTTGGAGATTTGGGACCCATGGGATGGGTACCACGCAGTATTACTTTAAAGGGCCTGCGTTTCCTCAACCAACCTGACCAAACCTCTCAGCCACAAGAGTGTCCACCCTTATGTCTCAATCAGCTGTGGGTCTAGAGATGGTCAATCCAGGTGGCATCACAGCCCCTGAACGAATATTGTAAGAATTTCTCTCTCTTTCACTGTCTTTGTTTCACGGGTTTTTAAAAGTAATTGATTTTTATAATGGGGTTTAGCTGCTTTTCACTGCTGTTTTTATGCTGCTTTACACCCACTTGACTCACTTACAGAGAGATATCAATACATAGCTTTGAAGATTCTTCCTAGTCAGATATATTCTTGGGCGGTGAATAGGGGGTTTTTGCGTCCAGTTCACTGAGCAAGGAGTAGGTCTTGTCTATTACATATTGGGTTTATTGAACGGTATCTGAGCTAATTTGAAACCCTTGTTTTCTGCCTCACCCGACCTCACCTTTCCCGTTAAGCAGCCATAGTGTGTTTTGTAAACGTGTGTCTCTGTTCTGTTTTGTAATTCAGTTCAAGTGTAGCGGTTTTTACATTCCCTCTATAAGTGATATCTTATGATAAGTGTCGTTTTCTGGTTGACTTATTTCACTTAGAATCGTCGTACCTAAATCCACTCATCATGCTGCTACTAGCCTTATGACGTTGATTTCCTGGCTGAGTGATATGCCATTGTACATAAGGACCACAACTTCTTTATCCATTTTTTTCTTTCCTGGGATATTTAAGGTGTAACGAAGTGGAGGTTCTTGTCAACAGAGCAGCCCTAAACTTTGGGGTGCCTGTGTCTTGCTGATTTTTACTTTTCCCAATTTATACACCCATGAGTGGAAGTGCCCTATGCTCTCTAAGCTGAGTTTTTTAGAGGTTTCAGGACACACCGTACACTTCTCCAGAGTGGCTGTTGGCAATTTACATCACGCCCATCAGCGTAGCAAGGCTCCCGTTTCTCCATGGCCTGTCCTGCATTTCTGGTTTTGACACTTTATTCAGCATGGCCCTTTTGACCGATGGGAAGCGAGACTTCTTTGTAGCGCTGATTTGCCTTTCCAGGTTGCTTGGTTGGCCAAAAAGGGCGTATGCGTTTTTTCCTGAATATATTCAGGAAAAAACGCATACGCCCTTTTTGGCCAAGGGCATCATGGTCGAGGTTTTGCCGCCTTTCCTGTGCTTTAAAGGCGATTCGAATCTACCTCCTGAAATCTGTTTCCTGCAATTCTGCCTTGCTTTCAAATCCTCTTCGTTGCCTTCCCTCAATATATTAGTGGACGAGAGTTATCATTTCTAACTCTGCAGGTTTGTGAATTGCAGTGCCCCTGAGCTCCATTTTTCAACTCGCTTTCTTCGGAGCTGGCCGCAAAAGCGCAGGATTGCTTCAGGCCCTATTGTGGTTCCGGGCGGCAGGCTGAGCCTGTGGTTAATTCTTCTTCCTGATGGGAAAATAGAGTGACCTGTGCCTGTCCCAACACCTAGAGCTAGTCTCTCATTGGTTCCCCCTCTTCCCGTTCATCCTCAGGACAAATTGCAACCTGTACGGAACAGGAGGTTAAAGGTGCTGATTCTCCACGGAGGGAGATTGCTACTAACGCGGCTGGAATGGCGAACCCGAGCACAAGGAGATGAGAAATGAGGTGCGTTTTAGAAACCTTTCCCGATCACACGGTGTACCATCTTCTGGGTTTCTCATGCATGTTTTCGATGTAGGAAGATGCCCTTGAACCTGGAGATTTGGGACCCATGGGATGGGTACCACGCAGTATTACTTTAAAGGGTCTGCGTTTGCTCACCCAACCTCACCAAACCTCTCAGCCCCAAGAGTGTCCACCCTTATGTCTCAATCAGCTGTGGGTCTAGAGATGGTCAATCCAGGTGGCATCACAGCCCCTGAACGAATTTTGTAAGAATTTCTCTCTCTTTCACTGTCTTTGTTTCACGGGATTTTAAAAGTAATTGATTTTTATAATGGGGTTTAGCTGCTTTTCACTGCTCTGTTTATGCTGCTTTACACCCACTTGACTCATTTACAGAGAGATATCAATACATAGCTTTGAAGATTCTTCCTAGTCAGGTATATTCTTGGGCGGTGAATAGGGGGTGTCGAGTCCAGTTCACTGAGCAAGGAGTAGGTCTTGTCTATTACATATTGGGTTTATGGAACGGTATCTGAGCTAATTTGAAACCCTTGTTTTCTCCCTCACCCGACCTCACCTTTCCTGTTAAGCAGCCATAGTGTGTTTTGTAAACGTGTGACGCTGTTCTGTTTTGTAATTCAGTTCAAGTGTAGCGGTTTTTACATTCCCTCTCTAAGTGATATCTTATGATAAGTGTCTTTTTCTGTGTGACTTATTTCACTTAGAATCGTCGTACCTAAATCCTCTCATCATGCTGCTACTAGCCTTATGACGTTAATTTCATGGCTGAGTGATATGCCATTGTACATAAGGACCACAACTTCCTTATCCATTTTTCTCTTTCCTGGGATATTTAAGGTGTAACGAAGTGGAGGTTCTTGTCAACAGAGCAGCCCTAAACTTTGGGGTGCCTGTGTCTTGCTGATTTTTAGTTTTCCCAATTTATACGCCCATGAGTGGAAGTGCCTTATGCTCTCTATGCTGAGTTCTTTAGATGTTTCAGGAAACACCGTACACTTCTCCAGAGTGGCTGTTGGCAATTTACATCCCGCCCATCAGCGTAGTAAGGCTCCCGTTTCTCCATGGCCTGTCCTGCATTTCTGGTTTTGACACTTTATTCAGCATGGCCCTTTTGACCGATGGGAAGCGAGACTTCTTTGTAGCGCTGATTTGCCTTTCCAGGTTGCTTGGTTGGCCAAAAAGGGCGTATGCGTTTTTTCCTGAATATATTCAGGAAAAAACGCATACGCCCTTTTTGGCCAAGGGCATCATGGTCGAGGTTTTGCCGCTTTTCCTGTGCTTTAAAGGCGATTCGACTCTACCTCCTGAAATCTGTTTCCTGCAATTCTGCCTTGCTTTCAAATCCTCCTCGTTGCCTTCCCTCAATATATTTGTGGACGAGAGTTATCATTTATAACTCTGCAGGTTTGTGAATTGCAGTGCCCCTGAGCTCGATTTTTCAACTCGTTTTTTTGGGAGCTGGCCGCAAAAGCACAGGATTGCTTCAGGCCCTGTTCTGCTTCCGGGCGGCAGGCTGAGCCTGTGGTTAATTCTTCTTCCTGATGGGAAAATAGAGTGACCTGTGCCTGTCCCAACACCTAGAGCTAGTCTCTCACTGGTTCCCCCTCTTCCCGTTCATCCTCAGGACAATTTGCAACCTGTACGGAACAGGAGGTTGAAGGTGCTGATTCTCGAAGGAGGGAGATTGCTAGTAAAGCGGCTGTAATGGCCAACCCGAGCACAAGGAGATGAGAAATGAGGTGCGTTTTTGAAACCTTTCCCGATCACACGGTGTACCATCTTCTGGGTTTCTCATGCATGTTTTTGTTATAGGAAGATGCCCTTGAACTTGGAGATTTGGGACCCATGGGATGGGTACCACGCAGTATTACTTTAAAGGGCCTGCGTTTCCTCAACCAACCTGACCAAACCTCTCAGCCACAAGAGTGTCCACCCTTATGTCTCAATCAGCTGTGGGTCTAGAGATGGTCAATCCAGGTGGCATCACAGCCCCTGAACGAATTTTGTAAGAATTTCTCTCTCTTTCACTGTCTTTGTTTCACGGGTTTTTAAAAGTAATTGATTTTTATAATGGGGTTTAGCTGCTTTTCACTGCTGTTTTTATGCTGCTTTACACCCACTTGACTCACTTACAGAGAGATATCAATACATAGCTTTGAAGATTCTTCCTAGTCAGATATATTCTTGGGCGGTGAATAGGGGGTTTTTGCGTCCAGTTCACTGAGCAAGGAGTAGGTCTTGTCTATTACATATTGGGTTTATGGAACGGTATCTGAGCTAATTTGAAACCCTTGTTTTCTGCCTCACCCGACCTCACCTTTCCCGTTAAGCAGCCATAGTGTGTTTTGTAAACGTGTGTCTCTGTTCTGTTTTGTAATTCAGTTCAAGTGTAGCGGTTTTTACATTCCCTCTATAAGTGATATCTTATGATAAGTGTCGTTTTCTGGTTGACTTATTTCACTTAGAATCGTCGTACCTAAATCCACTCATCATGCTGCTACTAGCCTTATGACGTTGATTTCCTGGCTGAGTGATATTCCATTGTACATAAGGACCACAACTTCTTTATCCATTTTTTTCTTTCCTGGGATATTTAAGGTGTAACGAAGTGGAGGTTCTTGTCAACAGAGCAGCCCTAAACTTTGGGGTGCCTGTGTCTTGCTGATTTTTACTTTTCCCAATTTATACACCCATGAGTGGAAGTGCCCTATGCTCTCTAAGCTGAGTTTTTTAGAGGTTTCAGGACACACCGTACACTTCTCCAGAGTGGCTGTTGGCAATTTACATCGCGCCCATCAGCGTAGCAAGGCTCCCGTTTCTCCATGGCCTGTCCTGCATTTCTGGTTTTGACACTTTATTCAGCATGGCCCTTTTGACCGATGGGAAGCGAGACTTCTTTGTAGCGCTGATTTGCCTTTCCAGGTTGCTTGGTTGGCCAAAAAGGGCGTATGCGTTTTTTCCTGAATATATTCAGGAAAAAACGCATACGCCCTTTTTGGCCAAGGGCATCATGGTCGAGGTTTTGCCGCCTTTCCTGTGCTTTAAAGGCGATTCGAATCTACCTCCTGAAATCTGTTTCCTGCAATTCTGCCTTGCTTTCAAATCCTCTTCGTTGCCTTCCCTCAATATATTTGTGGACGAGAGTTATCATTTCTAACTCTGCAGGTTTGTGAATTGCAGTGCCCCTGAACTCCATTTTTCAACTCGCTTTCTTCGGAGCTGGCCGCAAAAGCGCAGGATTGCTTCAGGCCCTATTCTGGTTCCGGGCGGCAGGCTGAGCCTGTGGTTAATTCTTCTTCCTGATGGGAAAATAGAGTGACCTGTGCCTGTCCCAACACCTAGAGCTAGTCTCTCATTGGTTCCCCCTCTTCCCGTTCATCCTCAGGACAAATTGCAACCTGTACGGAACAGGAGGTTAAAGGTGCTGATTCTCCACGGAGGGAGATTGCTACTAACGTGGCTGGAATGGCGAACCCGAGCACAAGGAGATGAGAAATGAGGTGCGTTTTAGAAACCTTTCCCGATCACACGGTGTACCATCTTCTGGGTTTCTCATGCATGTTTTCGATGTAGGAAGATGCCCTTGAACCTGGAGATTTGGGACCCATGGGATGGGTACCATGCAGTATTACTTTAAAGGGTCTGCGTTTGCTCACCCAACCTCACCAAACCTCTCAGCCCCAAGAGTGTCCACCCTTATGTCTCAATCAGCTGTGGGTCTAGAGATGGTCAATCCAGGTGGCATCACAGCCACTGAACGAATTTTGTAAGAATTTCTCTCTCTTTCACTGTCTTTGTTTCACGGGATTTTAAAAGTAATTGATTTTTATAATGGGGTTTAGCTGCTTTTCACTGCTCTGTTTATGCTGCTTTACACCCACTTGACTCATTTACAGAGAGATATCAATACATAGCTTTGAAGATTCTTCCTAGTCAGGTATATTCTTGGGCGGTGAATAGGGGGTGTCGAGTCCAGTTCACTGAGCAAGGAGTAGGTCTTGTCTATTACATATTGGGTTTATGGAACGGTATCTGAGCTAATTTGAAACCCTTGTTTTCTGCCTCACCCGACCTCACCTTTCCCGTTAAGCAGCCATAGTGTGTTTTGTAAACGTGTGTCTCTGTTCTGTTTTGTAATTCAGTTCAAGTGTAGCGGTTTTTACATTCCCTCTATAAGTGATATCTTATGATAAGTGTCATTTTCTGGTTGACTTATTTCACTTAGAATCGTCGTACCTAAATCCACTCATCATGCTGCTACTAGCCTTATGACGTTGATTTCCTGGCTGAGTGATATTCCATTGTACATAAGGACCACAACTTCTTTATCCATTTTTTTCTTTCCTGGGATATTTAAGGTGTAACGAAGTGGAGGTTCTTGTCAACAGAGCAGCCCTAAACTTTGGGGTGCCTGTGTCTTGCTGATTTTTACTTTTCCCAATTTATACACCCATGAGTGGAAGTGCCCTATGCTCTCTAAGCTGAGTTTTTTAGAGGTTTCAGGACACACCGTACACTTCTCCAGAGTGGCTGTTGGCAATTTACATCCCGCCCATCAGCGTAGCAAGGCTCCCGTTTCTCCATGGCCTGTCCTGCATTTCTGGTTTTGACACTTTATTCAGCATGGCCCTTTTGACCGATGGGAAGCGAGACTTCTTTGTAGCGCTGATTTGCCTTTCCAGGTTGCTTGGTTGGCCAAAAAGGGCGTATGCGTTTTTTCCTGAATATATTCAGGAAAAAACGCATACGCCCTTTTTGGCCAAGGGCATCATGGTCGAGGTTTTGCCGCCTTTCCTGTGCTTTAAAGGCGATTCGAATCTACCTCCTGAAATCTGTTTCCTGCAATTCTGCCTTGCTTTCAAATCCTCTTCGTTGCCTTCCCTCAATATATTTGTGGACGAGAGTTATCATTTCTAACTCTGCAGGTTTGTGAATTGCAGTGCCCCTGAGCTCCATTTTTCAACTCGCTTTCTTCGGAGCTGGCCGCAAAAGCGCAGGATTGCTTCAGGCCCTATTCTGGTTCCGGGCGGCAGGCTGAGCCTGTGGTTAATTCTTCTTCCTGATGGGAAAATAGAGTGACCTGTGCCTGTCCCAACACCTAGAGCTAGTCTCTCATTGGTTCCCCCTCTTCCCGTTCATCCTCAGGACAAATTGCAACCTGTACGGAACAGGAGGTTATAGGTGCTGATTCTCCACGGAGGGAGATTGCTACTAACGCGGCTGGAATGGCGAACCCGAGCACAAGGAGATGAGAAATGAGGTGCGTTTTAGAAACCTTTCCCGATCACACGGTGTACCATCTTCTGGGTTTCTCATGCATGTTTTCGATGTAGGAAGATGCCCTTGAACCTGGAGATTTGGGACCCATGGGATGGGTACCACGCAGTGTTACTTTAAAGGGTCTGCGTTTGCTCACCCAACCTCACCAAAACTCTCAGCCCCAAGAGTGTCCACCCTTATGTCTCAATCAGCTGTGGGTCTAGAGGTGGTCAATCCAGGTGGCATCACAGCCCCTGAACGAATTTTGTAAGAATTTCTCTCTCTTTCACTGTCTTTGTTTCACGGGATTTTAAAAGTAATTGATTTTTATAATGGGGTTTAGCTGCTTTTCACTGCTCTGTTTATGCTGCTTTACACCCACTTGACTCATTTACAGAGAGATATCAATACATAGCTTTGAAGATTCTTCCTAGTCAGGTATATTCTTGGGCGGTGAATAGGGGGTGTCGAGTCCAGTTCACTGAGCAAGGAGTAGGTCTTGTCTATTACATATTGGGTTTATGGAACGGTATCTGAGCTAATTTGAAACCCTTGTTTTCTCCCTCACCCGACCTCACCTTTCCCGTTAAGCAGCCATAGTGTGTTTTGTAAACGTGTGACGCTGTTCTGTTTTGTAATTCAGTTCAAGTGTAGCGGTTTTTACATTCCCTCTCTAAGTGATATCTTATGATAAGTGTCTTTTTCTGTGTGACTTATTTCACTTAGAATCGTCGTACCTAAATCCTCTCATCATGCTGCTACTAGCCTTATGACGTTAATTTCATGGCTGAGTGATATGCCATTGTACATAAGGACCACAACTTCCTTATCCATTTTTCTCTTTCCTGGGATATTTAAGGTGTAACGAAGTGGAGGTTCTTGTCAACAGAGCAGCCCTAAACTTTGGGGTGCCTGTGTCTTGCTGATTTTTAGTTTTCCCAATTTATACGCCCATGAGTGGAAGTGCCTTATGCTCTCTATGCTGAGTTCTTTAGATGTTTCAGGAAACACCGTACACTTCTCCAGAGTGGCTGTTGGCAATTTACATCCCGCCCATCAGCGTAGTAAGGCTCCCGTTTCTCCATGGCCTGTCCTGCATTTCTGGTTTTGACACTTTATTCAGCATGGCCCTTTTGACCGATGGGAAGCGAGACTTCTTTGTAGCGCTGATTTGCCTTTCCAGGTTGCTTGGTTGGCCAAAAAGGGCGTATGCGTTTTTTCCTGAATATATTCAGGAAAAAACGCATACGCCCTTTTTGGCCAAGGGCATCATGGTCGAGGTTTTGCCGCTTTTCCTGTGCTTTAAAGGCGATTCGACTCTACCTCCTGAAATCTGTTTCCTGCAATTCTGCCTTGCTTTCAAATCCTCCTCGTTGCCTTCCCTCAATATATTTGTGGACGAGAGTTATCATTTATAACTCTGCAGGTTTGTGAATTGCAGTGCCCCTGAGCTCGATTTTTCAACTCGTTTTTTTGGGAGCTGGCCGCAAAAGCACAGGATTGCTTCAGGCCCTGTTCTGCTTCCGGGCGGCAGGCTGAGCCTGTGGTTAATTCTTCTTCCTGATGGGAAAATAGAGTGACCTGTGCCTGTCCCAACACCTAGAGCTAGTCTCTCACTGGTTCCCCCTCTTCCCGTTCATCCTCAGGACAATTTGCAACCTGTACGGAACAGGAGGTTGAAGGTGCTGATTCTCGAAGGAGGGAGATTGCTAGTAAAGCGGCTGTAATGGCCAACCCGAGCACAAGGAGATGAGAAATGAGGTGCGTTTTCGAAACCTTTCCCGATCACACGGTGTACCATCTTCTGGGTTTCTCATGCATGTTTTTGTTATAGGAAGATGCCCTTGAACTTGGAGATTTGGGACCCATGGGATGGGTACCACGCAGTATTACTTTAAAGGGCCTGCGTTTCCTCAACCAACCTGACCAAACCTCTCAGCCACAAGAGTGTCCACCCTTATGTCTCAATCAGCTGTGGGTCTAGAGATGGTCAATCCAGGTGGCATCACAGCCCCTGAACGAATATTGTAAGAATTTCTCTCTCTTTCACTGTCTTTGTTTCACGGGTTTTTAAAAGTAATTGATTTTTATAATGGGGTTTAGCTGCTTTTCACTGCTGTTTTTATGCTGCTTTACACCCACTTGACTCACTTACAGAGAGATATCAATACATAGCTTTGAAGATTCTTCCTAGTCAGATATATTCTTGGGCGGTGAATAGGGGGTTTTTGCGTCCAGTTCACTGAGCAAGGAGTAGGTCTTGTCTATTACATATTGGGTTTATTGAACGGTATCTGAGCTAATTTGAAACCCTTGTTTTCTGCCTCACCCGACCTCACCTTTCCCGTTAAGCAGCCATAGTGTGTTTTGTAAACGTGTGTCTCTGTTCTGTTTTGTAATTCAGTTCAAGTGTAGCGGTTTTTACATTCCCTCTATAAGTGATATCTTATGATAAGTGTCGTTTTCTGGTTGACTTATTTCACTTAGAATCGTCGTACCTAAATCCACTCATCATGCTGCTACTAGCCTTATGACGTTGATTTCCTGGCTGAGTGATATGCCATTGTACATAAGGACCACAACTTCTTTATCCATTTTTTTCTTTCCTGGGATATTTAAGGTGTAACGAAGTGGAGGTTCTTGTCAACAGAGCAGCCCTAAACTTTGGGGTGCCTGTGTCTTGCTGATTTTTACTTTTCCCAATTTATACACCCATGAGTGGAAGTGCCCTATGCTCTCTAAGCTGAGTTTTTTAGAGGTTTCAGGACACACCGTACACTTCTCCAGAGTGGCTGTTGGCAATTTACATCACGCCCATCAGCGTAGCAAGGCTCCCGTTTCTCCATGGCCTGTCCTGCATTTCTGGTTTTGACACTTTATTCAGCATGGCCCTTTTGACCGATGGGAAGCGAGACTTCTTTGTAGCGCTGATTTGCCTTTCCAGGTTGCTTGGTTGGCCAAAAAGGGCGTATGCGTTTTTTCCTGAATATATTCAGGAAAAAACGCATACGCCCTTTTTGGCCAAGGGCATCATGGTCGAGGTTTTGCCGCCTTTCCTGTGCTTTAAAGGCGATTCGAATCTACCTCCTGAAATCTGTTTCCTGCAATTCTGCCTTGCTTTCAAATCCTCTTCGTTGCCTTCCCTCAATATATTAGTGGACGAGAGTTATCATTTCTAACTCTGCAGGTTTGTGAATTGCAGTGCCCCTGAGCTCCATTTTTCAACTCGCTTTCTTCGGAGCTGGCCGCAAAAGCGCAGGATTGCTTCAGGCCCTATTGTGGTTCCGGGCGGCAGGCTGAGCCTGTGGTTAATTCTTCTTCCTGATGGGAAAATAGAGTGACCTGTGCCTGTCCCAACACCTAGAGCTAGTCTCTCATTGGTTCCCCCTCTTCCCGTTCATCCTCAGGACAAATTGCAACCTGTACGGAACAGGAGGTTAAAGGTGCTGATTCTCCACGGAGGGAGATTGCTACTAACGCGGCTGGAATGGCGAACCCGAGCACAAGGAGATGAGAAATGAGGTGCGTTTTAGAAACCTTTCCCGATCACACGGTGTACCATCTTCTGGGTTTCTCATGCATGTTTTCGATGTAGGAAGATGCCCTTGAACCTGGAGATTTGGGACCCATGGGATGGGTACCACGCAGTATTACTTTAAAGGGTCTGCGTTTGCTCACCCAACCTCACCAAACCTCTCAGCCCCAAGAGTGTCCACCCTTATGTCTCAATCAGCTGTGGGTCTAGAGATGGTCAATCCAGGTGGCATCACAGCCCCTGAACGAATTTTGTAAGAATTTCTCTCTCTTTCACTGTCTTTGTTTCACGGGATTTTAAAAGTAATTGATTTTTATAATGGGGTTTAGCTGCTTTTCACTGCTCTGTTTATGCTGCTTTACACCCACTTGACTCATTTACAGAGAGATATCAATACATAGCTTTGAAGATTCTTCCTAGTCAGGTATATTCTTGGGCGGTGAATAGGGGGTGTCGAGTCCAGTTCACTGAGCAAGGAGTAGGTCTTGTCTATTACATATTGGGTTTATGGAACGGTATCTGAGCTAATTTGAAACCCTTGTTTTCTCCCTCACCCGACCTCACCTTTCCTGTTAAGCAGCCATAGTGTGTTTTGTAAACGTGTGACGCTGTTCTGTTTTGTAATTCAGTTCAAGTGTAGCGGTTTTTACATTCCCTCTCTAAGTGATATCTTATGATAAGTGTCTTTTTCTGTGTGACTTATTTCACTTAGAATCGTCGTACCTAAATCCTCTCATCATGCTGCTACTAGCCTTATGACGTTAATTTCATGGCTGAGTGATATGCCATTGTACATAAGGACCACAACTTCCTTATCCATTTTTCTCTTTCCTGGGATATTTAAGGTGTAACGAAGTGGAGGTTCTTGTCAACAGAGCAGCCCTAAACTTTGGGGTGCCTGTGTCTTGCTGATTTTTAGTTTTCCCAATTTATACGCCCATGAGTGGAAGTGCCTTATGCTCTCTATGCTGAGTTCTTTAGATGTTTCAGGAAACACCGTACACTTCTCCAGAGTGGCTGTTGGCAATTTACATCCCGCCCATCAGCGTAGTAAGGCTCCCGTTTCTCCATGGCCTGTCCTGCATTTCTGGTTTTGACACTTTATTCAGCATGGCCCTTTTGACCGATGGGAAGCGAGACTTCTTTGTAGCGCTGATTTGCCTTTCCAGGTTGCTTGGTTGGCCAAAAAGGGCGTATGCGTTTTTTCCTGAATATATTCAGGAAAAAACGCATACGCCCTTTTTGGCCAAGGGCATCATGGTCGAGGTTTTGCCGCTTTTCCTGTGCTTTAAAGGCGATTCGACTCTACCTCCTGAAATCTGTTTCCTGCAATTCTGCCTTGCTTTCAAATCCTCCTCGTTGCCTTCCCTCAATATATTTGTGGACGAGAGTTATCATTTATAACTCTGCAGGTTTGTGAATTGCAGTGCCCCTGAGCTCGATTTTTCAACTCGTTTTTTTGGGAGCTGGCCGCAAAAGCACAGGATTGCTTCAGGCCCTGTTCTGCTTCCGGGCGGCAGGCTGAGCCTGTGGTTAATTCTTCTTCCTGATGGGAAAATAGAGTGACCTGTGCCTGTCCCAACACCTAGAGCTAGTCTCTCACTGGTTCCCCCTCTTCCCGTTCATCCTCAGGACAATTTGCAACCTGTACGGAACAGGAGGTTGAAGGTGCTGATTCTCGAAGGAGGGAGATTGCTAGTAAAGCGGCTGTAATGGCCAACCCGAGCACAAGGAGATGAGAAATGAGGTGCGTTTTTGAAACCTTTCCCGATCACACGGTGTACCATCTTCTGGGTTTCTCATGCATGTTTTTGTTATAGGAAGATGCCCTTGAACTTGGAGATTTGGGACCCATGGGATGGGTACCACGCAGTATTACTTTAAAGGGCCTGCGTTTCCTCAACCAACCTGACCAAACCTCTCAGCCACAAGAGTGTCCACCCTTATGTCTCAATCAGCTGTGGGTCTAGAGATGGTCAATCCAGGTGGCATCACAGCCCCTGAACGAATTTTGTAAGAATTTCTCTCTCTTTCACTGTCTTTGTTTCACGGGTTTTTAAAAGTAATTGATTTTTATAATGGGGTTTAGCTGCTTTTCACTGCTGTTTTTATGCTGCTTTACACCCACTTGACTCACTTACAGAGAGATATCAATACATAGCTTTGAAGATTCTTCCTAGTCAGATATATTCTTGGGCGGTGAATAGGGGGTTTTTGCGTCCAGTTCACTGAGCAAGGAGTAGGTCTTGTCTATTACATATTGGGTTTATGGAACGGTATCTGAGCTAATTTGAAACCCTTGTTTTCTGCCTCACCCGACCTCACCTTTCCCGTTAAGCAGCCATAGTGTGTTTTGTAAACGTGTGTCTCTGTTCTGTTTTGTAATTCAGTTCAAGTGTAGCGGTTTTTACATTCCCTCTATAAGTGATATCTTATGATAAGTGTCGTTTTCTGGTTGACTTATTTCACTTAGAATCGTCGTACCTAAATCCACTCATCATGCTGCTACTAGCCTTATGACGTTGATTTCCTGGCTGAGTGATATTCCATTGTACATAAGGACCACAACTTCTTTATCCATTTTTTTCTTTCCTGGGATATTTAAGGTGTAACGAAGTGGAGGTTCTTGTCAACAGAGCAGCCCTAAACTTTGGGGTGCCTGTGTCTTGCTGATTTTTACTTTTCCCAATTTATACACCCATGAGTGGAAGTGCCCTATGCTCTCTAAGCTGAGTTTTTTAGAGGTTTCAGGACACACCGTACACTTCTCCAGAGTGGCTGTTGGCAATTTACATCGCGCCCATCAGCGTAGCAAGGCTCCCGTTTCTCCATGGCCTGTCCTGCATTTCTGGTTTTGACACTTTATTCAGCATGGCCCTTTTGACCGATGGGAAGCGAGACTTCTTTGTAGCGCTGATTTGCCTTTCCAGGTTGCTTGGTTGGCCAAAAAGGGCGTATGCGTTTTTTCCTGAATATATTCAGGAAAAAACGCATACGCCCTTTTTGGCCAAGGGCATCATGGTCGAGGTTTTGCCGCCTTTCCTGTGCTTTAAAGGCGATTCGAATCTACCTCCTGAAATCTGTTTCCTGCAATTCTGCCTTGCTTTCAAATCCTCTTCGTTGCCTTCCCTCAATATATTTGTGGACGAGAGTTATCATTTCTAACTCTGCAGGTTTGTGAATTGCAGTGCCCCTGAACTCCATTTTTCAACTCGCTTTCTTCGGAGCTGGCCGCAAAAGCGCAGGATTGCTTCAGGCCCTATTCTGGTTCCGGGCGGCAGGCTGAGCCTGTGGTTAATTCTTCTTCCTGATGGGAAAATAGAGTGACCTGTGCCTGTCCCAACACCTAGAGCTAGTCTCTCATTGGTTCCCCCTCTTCCCGTTCATCCTCAGGACAAATTGCAACCTGTACGGAACAGGAGGTTAAAGGTGCTGATTCTCCACGGAGGGAGATTGCTACTAACGTGGCTGGAATGGCGAACCCGAGCACAAGGAGATGAGAAATGAGGTGCGTTTTAGAAACCTTTCCCGATCACACGGTGTACCATCTTCTGGGTTTCTCATGCATGTTTTCGATGTAGGAAGATGCCCTTGAACCTGGAGATTTGGGACCCATGGGATGGGTACCATGCAGTATTACTTTAAAGGGTCTGCGTTTGCTCACCCAACCTCACCAAACCTCTCAGCCCCAAGAGTGTCCACCCTTATGTCTCAATCAGCTGTGGGTCTAGAGATGGTCAATCCAGGTGGCATCACAGCCACTGAACGAATTTTGTAAGAATTTCTCTCTCTTTCACTGTCTTTGTTTCACGGGATTTTAAAAGTAATTGATTTTTATAATGGGGTTTAGCTGCTTTTCACTGCTCTGTTTATGCTGCTTTACACCCACTTGACTCATTTACAGAGAGATATCAATACATAGCTTTGAAGATTCTTCCTAGTCAGGTATATTCTTGGGCGGTGAATAGGGGGTGTCGAGTCCAGTTCACTGAGCAAGGAGTAGGTCTTGTCTATTACATATTGGGTTTATGGAACGGTATCTGAGCTAATTTGAAACCCTTGTTTTCTGCCTCACCCGACCTCACCTTTCCCGTTAAGCAGCCATAGTGTGTTTTGTAAACGTGTGTCTCTGTTCTGTTTTGTAATTCAGTTCAAGTGTAGCGGTTTTTACATTCCCTCTATAAGTGATATCTTATGATAAGTGTCATTTTCTGGTTGACTTATTTCACTTAGAATCGTCGTACCTAAATCCACTCATCATGCTGCTACTAGCCTTATGACGTTGATTTCCTGGCTGAGTGATATTCCATTGTACATAAGGACCACAACTTCTTTATCCATTTTTTTCTTTCCTGGGATATTTAAGGTGTAACGAAGTGGAGGTTCTTGTCAACAGAGCAGCCCTAAACTTTGGGGTGCCTGTGTCTTGCTGATTTTTACTTTTCCCAATTTATACACCCATGAGTGGAAGTGCCCTATGCTCTCTAAGCTGAGTTTTTTAGAGGTTTCAGGACACACCGTACACTTCTCCAGAGTGGCTGTTGGCAATTTACATCCCGCCCATCAGCGTAGCAAGGCTCCCGTTTCTCCATGGCCTGTCCTGCATTTCTGGTTTTGACACTTTATTCAGCATGGCCCTTTTGACCGATGGGAAGCGAGACTTCTTTGTAGCGCTGATTTGCCTTTCCAGGTTGCTTGGTTGGCCAAAAAGGGCGTATGCGTTTTTTCCTGAATATATTCAGGAAAAAACGCATACGCCCTTTTTGGCCAAGGGCATCATGGTCGAGGTTTTGCCGCCTTTCCTGTGCTTTAAAGGCGATTCGAATCTACCTCCTGAAATCTGTTTCCTGCAATTCTGCCTTGCTTTCAAATCCTCTTCGTTGCCTTCCCTCAATATATTTGTGGACGAGAGTTATCATTTCTAACTCTGCAGGTTTGTGAATTGCAGTGCCCCTGAGCTCCATTTTTCAACTCGCTTTCTTCGGAGCTGGCCGCAAAAGCGCAGGATTGCTTCAGGCCCTATTCTGGTTCCGGGCGGCAGGCTGAGCCTGTGGTTAATTCTTCTTCCTGATGGGAAAATAGAGTGACCTGTGCCTGTCCCAACACCTAGAGCTAGTCTCTCATTGGTTCCCCCTCTTCCCGTTCATCCTCAGGACAAATTGCAACCTGTACGGAACAGGAGGTTATAGGTGCTGATTCTCCACGGAGGGAGATTGCTACTAACGCGGCTGGAATGGCGAACCCGAGCACAAGGAGATGAGAAATGAGGTGCGTTTTAGAAACCTTTCCCGATCACACGGTGTACCATCTTCTGGGTTTCTCATGCATGTTTTCGATGTAGGAAGATGCCCTTGAACCTGGAGATTTGGGACCCATGGGATGGGTACCACGCAGTGTTACTTTAAAGGGTCTGCGTTTGCTCACCCAACCTCACCAAAACTCTCAGCCCCAAGAGTGTCCACCCTTATGTCTCAATCAGCTGTGGGTCTAGAGGTGGTCAATCCAGGTGGCATCACAGCCCCTGAACGAATTTTGTAAGAATTTCTCTCTCTTTCACTGTCTTTGTTTCACGGGATTTTAAAAGTAATTGATTTTTATAATGGGGTTTAGCTGCTTTTCACTGCTCTGTTTATGCTGCTTTACACCCACTTGACTCATTTACAGAGAGATATCAATACATAGCTTTGAAGATTCTTCCTAGTCAGGTATATTCTTGGGCGGTGAATAGGGGGTGTCGAGTCCAGTTCACTGAGCAAGGAGTAGGTCTTGTCTATTACATATTGGGTTTATGGAACGGTATCTGAGCTAATTTGAAACCCTTGTTTTCTCCCTCACCCGACCTCACCTTTCCCGTTAAGCAGCCATAGTGTGTTTTGTAAACGTGTGACGCTGTTCTGTTTTGTAATTCAGTTCAAGTGTAGCGGTTTTTACATTCCCTCTCTAAGTGATATCTTATGATAAGTGTCTTTTTCTGTGTGACTTATTTCACTTAGAATCGTCGTACCTAAATCCTCTCATCATGCTGCTACTAGCCTTATGACGTTAATTTCATGGCTGAGTGATATGCCATTGTACATAAGGACCACAACTTCCTTATCCATTTTTCTCTTTCCTGGGATATTTAAGGTGTAACGAAGTGGAGGTTCTTGTCAACAGAGCAGCCCTAAACTTTGGGGTGCCTGTGTCTTGCTGATTTTTAGTTTTCCCAATTTATACGCCCATGAGTGGAAGTGCCTTATGCTCTCTATGCTGAGTTCTTTAGATGTTTCAGGAAACACCGTACACTTCTCCAGAGTGGCTGTTGGCAATTTACATCCCGCCCATCAGCGTAGTAAGGCTCCCGTTTCTCCATGGCCTGTCCTGCATTTCTGGTTTTGACACTTTATTCAGCATGGCCCTTTTGACCGATGGGAAGCGAGACTTCTTTGTAGCGCTGATTTGCCTTTCCAGGTTGCTTGGTTGGCCAAAAAGGGCGTATGCGTTTTTTCCTGAATATATTCAGGAAAAAACGCATACGCCCTTTTTGGCCAAGGGCATCATGGTCGAGGTTTTGCCGCCTTTCCTGTGCTTTAAAGGCGATTCGACTCTACCTCCTGAAATCTGTTTCCTGCAATTCTGCCTTGCTTTCAAATCCTCCTCGTTGCCTTCCCTCAATATATTTGTGGACGAGAGTTATCATTTATAACTCTGCAGGTTTGTGAATTGCAGTGCCCCTGAGCTCGATTTTTCAACTCGTTTTTTTGGGAGCTGGCCGCAAAAGCACAGGATTGCTTCAGGCCCTGTTCTGCTTCCGGGCGGCAGGCTGAGCCTGTGGTTAATTCTTCTTCCTGATGGGAAAATAGAGTGACCTGTGCCTGTCCCAACACCTAGAGCTAGTCTCTCACTGGTTCCCCCTCTTCCCGTTCATCCTCAGGACAATTTGCAACCTGTACGGAACAGGAGGTTGAAGGTGCTGATTCTCGAAGGAGGGAGATTGCTAGTAAAGCGGCTGTAATGGCCAACCCGAGCACAAGGAGATGAGAAATGAGGTGCGTTTTCGAAACCTTTCCCGATCACACGGTGTACCATCTTCTGGGTTTCTCATGCATGTTTTTGTTATAGGAAGATGCCCTTGAACTTGGAGATTTGGGACCCATGGGATGGGTACCACGCAGTATTACTTTAAAGGGCCTGCGTTTCCTCAACCAACCTGACCAAACCTCTCAGCCACAAGAGTGTCCACCCTTATGTCTCAATCAGCTGTGGGTCTAGAGATGGTCAATCCAGGTGGCATCACAGCCCCTGAACGAATATTGTAAGAATTTCTCTCTCTTTCACTGTCTTTGTTTCACGGGTTTTTAAAAGTAATTGATTTTTATAATGGGGTTTAGCTGCTTTTCACTGCTGTTTTTATGCTGCTTTACACCCACTTGACTCACTTACAGAGAGATATCAATACATAGCTTTGAAGATTCTTCCTAGTCAGATATATTCTTGGGCGGTGAATAGGGGGTTTTTGCGTCCAGTTCACTGAGCAAGGAGTAGGTCTTGTCTATTACATATTGGGTTTATTGAACGGTATCTGAGCTAATTTGAAACCCTTGTTTTCTGCCTCACCCGACCTCACCTTTCCCGTTAAGCAGCCATAGTGTGTTTTGTAAACGTGTGTCTCTGTTCTGTTTTGTAATTCAGTTCAAGTGTAGCGGTTTTTACATTCCCTCTATAAGTGATATCTTATGATAAGTGTCGTTTTCTGGTTGACTTATTTCACTTAGAATCGTCGTACCTAAATCCACTCATCATGCTGCTACTAGCCTTATGACGTTGATTTCCTGGCTGAGTGATATTCCATTGTACATAAGGACCACAACTTCTTTATCCATTTTTTTCTTTCCTGGGATATTTAAGGTGTAACGAAGTGGAGGTTCTTGTCAACAGAGCAGCCCTAAACTTTGGGGTGCCTGTGTCTTGCTGATTTTTACTTTTCCCAATTTATACACCCATGAGTGGAAGTGCCCTATGCTCTCTAAGCTGAGTTTTTTAGAGGTTTCAGGACACACCGTACACTTCTCCAGAGTGGCTGTTGGCAATTTACATCACGCCCATCAGCGTAGCAAGGCTCCCGTTTCTCCATGGCCTGTCCTGCATTTCTGGTTTTGACACTTTATTCAGCATGGCCCTTTTGACCGATGGGAAGCGAGACTTCTTTGTAGCGCTGATTTGCCTTTCCAGGTTGCTTGGTTGGCCAAAAAGGGCGTATGCGTTTTTTCCTGAATATATTCAGGAAAAAACGCATACGCCCTTTTTGGCCAAGGGCATCATGGTCGAGGTTTTGCCGCCTTTCCTGTGCTTTAAAGGCGATTCGAATCTACCTCCTGAAATCTGTTTCCTGCAATTCTGCCTTGCTTTCAAATCCTCTTCGTTGCCTTCCCTCAATATATTTGTGGACGAGAGTTATCATTTCTAACTCTGCAGGTTTGTGAATTGCAGTGCCCCTGAGCTCCATTTTTCAACTCGCTTTCTTCAGAGCTGGCCGCAAAAGCGCAGGATTGCTTCAGGCCCTATTCTGGTTCCGGGCGGCAGGCTGAGCCTGTGGTTAATTCTTCTTCCTGATGGGAAAATAGAGTGACCTGTGCCTGTCCCAACACCTAGAGCTAGTCTCTCATTGGTTCCCCCTCTTCCCGTTCATCCTCAGGACAAATTGCAACCTGTACGGAACAGGAGGTTAAAGGTGCTGATTCTCCACGGAGGGAGATTGCTACTAACGCGGCTGGAATGGCGAACCCGAGCACAAGGAGATGAGAAATGAGGTGCGTTTTAGAAACCTTTCCCGATCACACGGTGTACCATCTTCTGGGTTTCTCATGCATGTTTTCGATGTAGGAAGATGCCCTTGAACCTGGAGATTTGGGACCCATGGGATGGGTACCACGCAGTGTTACTTTAAAGGGTCTGCGTTTGCTCACCCAACCTCACCAAAACTCTCAGCCCCACGAGTGTCCACCCTTATATCTCAATCAGCTGTGGGTCTAGAGATGGTCAATAAAGGTGGCATCACAGCCCCTGAACGAATTTTGTAAGAATTTCTCTCTCTTTCACTGTCTTTGTTTCACGGGATTTTAAAAGTAATTGATTTTTATAATGGGGTTTAGGTGCTTTTCACTGCTCTGTTTATGCTGCTTTACACCCACTTGACTCATTTACAGAGAGATATCAATACATAGCTTTGAAGATTCTTCCTAGTCAGATATATTCTTGGGCGGTGAATAGGGGGTGTCGAGTCCAGTTCACTGAGCAAGGAGTAGGTCTTGTCTATTACATATTGGGTTTATTGAACGGTATCTGAGCTAATTTGAAACCCTTGTTTTCTGCCTCACCCGACCTCACCTTTCCCGTTAAGCAGCCATAGTGTGTTTTGTAAACGTGTGTCTCTGTTCTGTTTTGTAATTCAGTTCAAGTGTAGCGGTTTTTACATTCCCTCTCTAAGTGATATCTTATGATAAGTGTCTTTTTCTGTGTGACTTATTTCACTTAGAATCGTCGTACCTAAATCCTCTCATCATGCTGCTACTAGCCTTATGACGTTAATTTCATGGCTGAGTGATATGCCATTGTACATAAGGACCACAACTTCCTTATCCATGTTTCTCTTTCCTGGGATATTTAAGGTGTAACGAAGTGGAGGTTCTTGTCAACAGAGCAGCCCTAAACTTTGGGGTGCCTGTGTCTTGCTGATTTTTAGTTTTCCCAATTTATACGCCCATGAGTGGAAGTGCCTTATGCTCTCTATGCTGAGTTCTTTAGATGTTTCAGGAAACACCGTACACTACTCCAGAGTGGCTGTTGGCAATTTACATCCCGCCCATCAGCGTAGTAAGGCTCCCGTTTCTCCATGGCCTGTCCTGCATTTCTGGTTTTGACACTTTATTCAGCATGGCCCTTTTGACCGATGGGAAGCGAGACTTCTTTGTAGCGCTGATTTGCCTTTCCAGGTTGCTTGGTTGGCCAAAAAGGGCGTATGCGTTTTTTCCTGAATATATTCAGGAAAAAACGCATACGCCCTTTTTGGCCAAGGGCATCATGGTCGAGGTTTTGCCGCCTTTCCTGTGCTTTAAAGGCGATTCAAATCTACCTCCTGAAATCTCTTTCCTGCAATTCTGCCTTGCTTTCAAATCCTCTTCGTTGCCTTCCCTCAATATATTTGTGGACGAGAGTTATCATTTCTAACTCTGCAGGTTTGTGAATTGCAGTGCCCCTGAGCTCCATTTTTCAACTCGCTTTCTTCGGAGCTGGCCGCAAAAGCGCAGGATTGCTTCAGGCCCTATTCTGGTTCCGGGCGGCAGGCTGAGCCTGTGGTTAATTCTTCTTCCTGATGGGAAAATAGAGTGACCTGTGCCTGTCCCAACACCTAGAGCTAGTCTCTCATTGGTTCCCCCTCTTCCCGTTCATCCTCAGGACAAATTGCAACCTGTACGGAACAGGAGGTTAAAGGTGCTGATTCTCCACGGAGGGAGATTGCTACTAACGCGGCTGGAATGGCGAACCCGAGCACAAGGAGATGAGAAATGAGGTGCGTTTTAGAAACCTTTCCCGATCACACGGTGTACCATCTTCTGGGTTTCTCATGCATGTTTTCGATGTAGGAAGATGCCCTTGAACCTGGAGATTTGGGACCCATGGGATGGATACCACGCAGTATTACTTTAAAGGGTCTGCGTTTGCTCACCCAACCTCACCAAACCTCTCAGCCCCAAGAGTGTCCACCCTTATGTCTCAATCAGCTGTGGGTCTAGAGATGGTCAATCCAGGTGGCATCACAGCCCCTGAACGAATTTTGTAAGAATTTCTCTCTCTTTCACTGTCTTTGTTTCACGGGATTTTAAAAGTAATTGATTTTTATAATGGGGTTTAGCTGCTTTTCACTGCTCTGTTTATGCTGCTTTACACCCACTTGACTCATTTACAGAGAGATATCAATACATAGCTTTGAAGATTCTTCCTAGTCAGGTATATTCTTGGGCGGTGAATAGGGGGTGTCGAGTCCAGTTCACTGAGCAAGGAGTAGGTCTTGTCTATTACATATTGGGTTTATGGAACGGTATCTGAGCTAATTTGAAACCCTTGTTTTCTACCTCACCCGACCTCACCTTTCCCGTTAAGCAGCCATAGTGTGTTTTGTAAACGTGTGACGCTGTTCTGTTTTGTAATTCAGTTCAAGTGTAGCGGTTTTTACATTCCCTCTCTAAGTGATATCTTATGATAAGTGTCTTTTTCTGTGTGACTTATTTCACTTAGAATCGTCGTACCTAAATCCTCTCATCATGCTGCTACTAGCCTTATGACGTTAATTTCATGGCTGAGTGATATGCCATTGTACATAAGGACCACAACTTCCTTATCCATTTTTCTCTTTCCTGGGATATTTAAGGTGTAACGAAGTGGAGGTTCTTGTCAACAGAGCAGCCCTAAACTTTGGGGTGCCTGTGTCTTGCTGATTTTTAGTTTTCCCAATTTATACGCCCATGAGTGGAAGTGCCTTATGCTCTCTATGCTGAGTTCTTTAGATGTTTCAGGAAACACCGTACACTTCTCCAGAGTGGCTGTTGGCAATTTACATCCCGCCCATCAGCGTAGTAAGGCTCCCGTTTCTCCATGGCCTGTCCTGCATTTCTGGTTTTGACACTTTATTCAGCATGGCCCTTTTGACCGATGGGAAGCGAGACTTCTTTGTAGCGCTGATTTGCCTTTCCAGGTTGCTTGGTTGGCCAAAAAGGGCGTATGCGTTTTTTCCTGAATATATTCAGGAAAAAACGCATACGCCCTTTTTGGCCAAGGGCATCATGGTCGAGGTTTTGCCGCTTTTCCTGTGCTTTAAAGGCGATTCGACTCTACCTCCTGAAATCTGTTTCCTGCAATTCTGCCTTGCTTTCAAATCCTCCTCGTTGCCTTCCCTCAATATATTTGTGGACGAGAGTTATCATTTCTAACTCTGCAGGTTTGTGAATTGCATTGCCCCTGAGCTCGATTTTTCAACTCGTTTTTTTGGGAGCTGGCCGCAAAAGCACAGGATTGCTTCAGGCCCTGTTCTGCTTCCGGGCGGCAGGCTGAGCCTGTGGTTAATTCTTCTTCCTGATGGGAAAATAGAGTGACCTGTGCCTGTCCCAACACCTAGAGCTAGTCTCTCACTGGTTCCCCCTCTTCCCGTTCATCCTCAGGACAATTTGCAACCTGTACGGAACAGGAGGTTGAAGGTGCTGATTCTCGAAGGAGGGAGATTGCTAGTAAAGCGGCTGTAATGGCCAACCCGAGCACAAGGAGATGAGAAATGAGGTGCGTTTTCGAAACCTTTCCCGATCACACGGTGTACCATCTTCTGGGTTTCTCATGCATGTTTTTGTTATAGGAAGATGCCCTTGAACTTGGAGATTTGGGACCCATGGGATGGGTACCACGCAGTATTACTTTAAAGGGCCTGCGTTTCCTCAACCAACCTGACCAAACCTCTCAGGCACAAGAGTGTCCACCCTTATGTCTCAATCAGCTGTGGGTCTAGAGATGGTCAATCCAGGTGGCATCACAGACCCTGAACGAATATTGTAAGAATTTCTCTCTCTTTCACTGTCTTTGTTTCACGGGTTTTTAAAAGTAATTGATTTTTATAATGGGGTTTAGCTGCTTTTCTCTGCTGTTTTTATGCTGCTTTACACCCACTTGACTCACTTACAGAGAGATATCAATACATAGCTTTGAAGATTCTTCCTAGTCAGATATATTCTTGGGCGGTGAATAGGGGGTTTTTGCGTCCAGTTCACTGAGCAAGGAGTAGGTCTTGTCTATTACATATTGGGTTTATGGAACGGTATCTGAGCTAATTTGAAACCCTTGTTTTCTGCCTCACCCGACCTCACCTTTCCCGTTAAGCAGCCATAGTGTGTTTTGTAAACGTGTGTCTCTGTTCTGTTTTGTAATTCAGTTCAAGTGTAGCGGTTTTTACATTCCCTCTATAAGTGATATCTTATGATAAGTGTCGTTTTCTGGTTGACTTATTTCACTTAGAATCGTCGTACCTAAATCCACTCATCATGCTGCTACTAGCCTTATGACGTTGATTTCCTGGCTGAGTGATATTCCATTGTACATAAGGACCACAACTTCTTTATCCATTTTTTTCTTTCCTGGGATATTTAAGGTGTAACGAAGTGGAGGTTCTTGTCAACAGAGCAGCCCTAAACTTTGGGGTGCCTGTGTCTTGCTGATTTTTACTTTTCCCAATTTATACACCCATGAGTGGAAGTGCCCTATGCTCTCTAAGCTGAGTTTTTTAGAGGTTTCAGGACACACCGTACACTTCTCCAGAGTGGCTGTTGGCAATTTACATCACGCCCATCAGCGTAGCAAGGCTCCCGTTTCTCCATGGCCTGTCCTGCATTTCTGGTTTTGACACTTTATTCAGCATGGCCCTTTTGACCGATGGGAAGCGAGACTTCTTTGTAGCGCTGATTTGCCTTTCCAGGTTGCTTGGTTGGCCAAAAAGGGCGTATGCGTTTTTTCCTGAATATATTCAGGAAAAAACGCATACGCCCTTTTTGGCCAAGGGCATCATGGTCGAGGTTTTGCCGCCTTTCCTGTGCTTTAAAGGCGATTCGAATCTACCTCCTGAAATCTGTTTCCTGCAATTCTGCCTTGCTTTCAAATCCTCTTCGTTGCCTTCCCTCAATATATTTGTGGACGAGAGTTATCATTTCTAACTCTGCAGGTTTGTGAATTGCAGTGCCCCTGAGCTCCATTTTTCAACTCGCTTTCTTTGGAGCTGGCCGCAAAAGCGCAGGATTGCTTCAGGCCCTATTCTGGTTCCGGGCGGCAGGCTGAGCCTGTGGTTAATTCTTCTTCCTGATGGGAAAATAGAGTGACCTGTGCCTGTCCCAACACCTAGAGCTAGTCTCTCATTGGTTCCCCCTCTTCCCGTTCATCCTCAGGACAAATTGCAACCTGTACGGAACAGGAGGTTAAAGGTGCTGATTCTCCACGGAGGGAGATTGCTACTAACGCGGCTGGAATGGCGAACCCGAGCACAAGGAGATGAGAAATGAGGTGCGTTTTAGAAACCTTTCCCGATCACACGGTGTACCATCTTCTGGGTTTCTCATGCATGTTTTCGATGTAGGAAGATGCCCTTGAACCTGGAGATTTGGGACCCATGGGATGGGTACCACGCAGTATTACTTTAAAGGGTCTGCGTTTGCTCACCCAACCTCACCAAACCTCTCAGCCCCAAGAGTGTCCACCCTTATGTCTCAATCAGCTGTGGGTCTAGAGGTGGTCAATCCAGGTGGCATCACAGCCCCTGAACGAATTTTGTAAGAATTTCTCTCTCTTTCACTGTCTTTGTTTCACGGGATTTTAAAAGTAATTGATTTTTATAATGGGGTTTAGCTGCTTTTCACTGCTCTGTTTATGCTGCTTTACACCCACTTGACTCATTTACAGAGAGATATCAATACATAGCTTTGAAGATTCTTCCTAGTCAGGTATATTCTTGGGCGGTGAATAGGGGGTGTCGAGTCCAGTTCACTGAGCAAGGAGTAGGTCTTGTCTATTACATATTGGGTTTATGGAACGGTATCTGAGCTAATTTGAAACCCTTGTTTTCTACCTCACCTGACCTCACCTTTCCCGTTAAGCAGCCATAGTGTGTTTTGTAAACGTGTGACGCTGTTCTGTTTTGTAATTCAGTTCAAGTGTAGCGGTTTTTACATTCCCTCTCTAAGTGATATCTTATGATAAGTGTCTTTTTCTGTGTGACTTATTTCACTTAGAATCGTCGTACCTAAATCCTCTCATCATGCTGCTACTAGCCTTATGACGTTAATTTCATGGCTGAGTGATATGCCATTGTACATAAGGACCACAACTTCCTTATCCATTTTTCTCTTTCCTGGGATATTTAAGGTGTACCGAAGTGGAGGTTCTTGTCAACAGAGCAGCCCTAAACTTTGGGGTGCCTGTGTCTTGCTGATTTTTAGTTTTCCCAATTTATACGCCCATGAGTGGAAGTGCCCTATGCTCTCTATGCTGAGTTTTTTAGATGTTTCAGGAAACACCGTACACTTCTCCAGAGTGGCTGTTGGCAATTTACATCCCGCCCATCAGCGTAGCAAGGCTCCCGTTTCACCATGGCCTGTCCTGCATTTCTGGTTTTGACACTTTATTCAGCACGGCCGTTTTGACCGAAGGGAAGCGAGACTTCTTTGTATCGCTGATTTGCCTTTCCAGGTTGCTTGGTTGGCCAAAAAGGGCGTCTGAGTTTTTTCCTGAATATATTCAGGAAAAAACGCAGACGCCCTTTTTGGCCAAGGGCATCATGGTCGAGGTTTTGCCGCTTTTCCTGTGATTTAAAGGCGATTCGAATCTACCTCCTGAAATCTGTTTCCTGCAATTCTGACTTGCTTTCAAATCCTCTTCGTTGCCTTTCCTCAATATATTTGTGGACGAGAGTTATCATTTCTAACTCTGCAGGTTTGTGAATTGCAGTGCCCCTGAGCTCCATTTTTCAACTCGTTTTCTTGGGAGCTGGCCACAAAAGCGTAGGATTGCTTCAGGCCCTATTCTAGTTCCGGGCGGCAGGCTGAGCCTGTGGTTAATTCTTCTTCCTGATGGGAAAATAGAGTGACCTGTGCCTGTCCCAACACCTAGACCTAGTCTCTCACTGGTTCCCCCTCTTCCCGTTCATCCTCAGGACAAATTGCAACCTGTACGGAACAGGAGGTTAAAGGTGCTGATTCTCCACGGAGGGAGATTGCTACTAACGCGGCTGGAATGGCGAACCCGAGCACAAGGAGATGAGAAATGAGGTGCGTTTTAGAAACCTTTCCCGATCACACGGTGTACCATCTTCTGGGTTTCTCATGCATGTTTTCGATGTAGGAAGATGCCCTTGAACCTGGAGATTTTGGACCCATGGGATGGATACCACGCAGTATTACTTTAAAGGGTCTGCGTTTGCTCACCCAACCTCACCAAACCTCTCAGCCCCAAGAGTGTCCACCCTTATGTCTCAATCAGCTGTGGGTCTAGAGATGGTCAATCCAGGTGGCATCACAGCCCCTGAACGAATTTTGTAAGAATTTCTCTCTCTTTCACTGTCTTTGTTTCACGGGATTTTAAAAGTAATTGATTTTTATAATGGGGTTTAGCTGCTTTTCACTGCTCTGTTTATGCTGCTTTACACCCACTTGACTCATTTACAGAGAGATATCAATACATAGCTTTGAAGATTCTTCCTAGTCAGGTATATTCTTGGGCGGTGAATAGGGGGTGTCGAGTCCAGTTCACTGAGCAAGGAGTAGGTCTTGTCTATTACATATTGGGTTTATGGAACGGTATCTGAGCTAATTTGAAACCCTTGTTTTCTCCCTCACCCGACCTCACCTTTCCTGTTAAGCAGCCATAGTGTGTTTTGTAAACGTGTGACGCTGTTCTGTTTTGTAATTCAGTTCAAGTGTAGCGGTTTTTACATTCCCTCTCTAAGTGATATCTTATGATAAGTGTCTTTTTCTGTGTGACTTATTTCACTTAGAATCGTCGTACCTAAATCCTCTCATCATGCTGCTACTAGCCTTATGACGTTAATTTCATGGCTGAGTGATATGCCATTGTACATAAGGACCACAACTTCCTTATCCATTTTTCTCTTTCCTGGGATATTTAAGGTGTAACGAAGTGGAGGTTCTTGTCAACAGAGCAGCCCTAAACTTTGGGGTGCCTGTGTCTTGCTGATTTTTAGTTTTCCCAATTTATACGCCCATGAGTGGAAGTGCCTTATGCTCTCTATGCTGAGTTCTTTAGATGTTTCAGGAAACACCGTACACTTCTCCAGAGTGGCTGTTGGCAATTTACATCCCGCCCATCAGCGTAGTAAGGCTCCCGTTTCTCCATGGCCTGTCCTGCATTTCTGGTTTTGACACTTTATTCAGCATGGCCCTTTTGACCGATGGGAAGCGAGACTTCTTTGTAGCGCTGATTTGCCTTTCCAGGTTGCTTGGTTGGCCAAAAAGGGCGTATGCGTTTTTTCCTGAATATATTCAGGAAAAAACGCATACGCCCTTTTTGGCCAAGGGCATCATGGTCGAGGTTTTGCCGCTTTTCCTGTGCTTTAAAGGCGATTCGACTCTACCTCCTGAAATCTGTTTCCTGCAATTCTGCCTTGCTTTCAAATCCTCCTCGTTGCCTTCCCTCAATATATTTGTGGACGAGAGTTATCATTTATAACTCTGCAGGTTTGTGAATTGCAGTGCCCCTGAGCTCGATTTTTCAACTCGTTTTTTTGGGAGCTGGCCGCAAAAGCACAGGATTGCTTCAGGCCCTGTTCTGCTTCCGGGCGGCAGGCTGAGCCTGTGGTTAATTCTTCTTCCTGATGGGAAAATAGAGTGACCTGTGCCTGTCCCAACACCTAGAGCTAGTCTCTCACTGGTTCCCCCTCTTCCCGTTCATCCTCAGGACAATTTGCAACCTGTACGGAACAGGAGGTTGAAGGTGCTGATTCTCGAAGGAGGGAGATTGCTAGTAAAGCGGCTGTAATGGCCAACCCGAGCACAAGGAGATGAGAAATGAGGTGCGTTTTCGAAACCTTTCCCGATCACACGGTGTACCATCTTCTGGGTTTCTCATGCATGTTTTTGTTATAGGAAGATGCCCTTGAACTTGGAGATTTGGGACCCATGGGATGGGTACCACGCAGTATTACTTTAAAGGGCCTGCGTTTCCTCAACCAACCTGACCAAACCTCTCAGCCACAAGAGTGTCCACCCTTATGTCTCAATCAGCTGTGGGTCTAGAGATGGTCAATCCAGGTGGCATCACAGCCCCTGAACGAATTTTGTAAGAATTTCTCTCTCTTTCACTGTCTTTGTTTCACGGGTTTTTAAAAGTAATTGATTTTTATAATGGGGTTTAGCTGCTTTTCACTGCTGTTTTTATGCTGCTTTACACCCACTTGACTCACTTACAGAGAGATATCAATACATAGCTTTGAAGATTCTTCCTAGTCAGATATATTCTTGGGCGGTGAATAGGGGGTTTTTGCGTCCAGTTCACTGAGCAAGGAGTAGGTCTTGTCTATTACATATTGGGTTTATTGAACGGTATCTGAGCTAATTTGAAACCCTTGTTTTCTGCCTCACCCGACCTCACCTTTCCCGTTAAGCAGCCATAGTGTGTTTTGTAAACGTGTGTCTCTGTTCTGTTTTGTAATTCAGTTCAAGTGTAGCGGTTTTTACATTCCCTCTATAAGTGATATCTTATGATAAGTGTCGTTTTCTGGTTGACTTATTTCACTTAGAATCGTCGTACCTAAATCCACTCATCATGCTGCTACTAGCCTTATGACGTTGATTTCCTGGCTGAGTGATATTCCATTGTACATAAGGACCACAACTTCTTTATCCATTTTTTTCTTTCCTGGGATATTTAAGGTGTAACGAAGTGGAGGTTCTTGTCAACAGAGCAGCCCTAAACTTTGGGGTGCCTGTGTCTTGCTGATTTTTACTTTTCCCAATTTATACACCCATGAGTGGAAGTGCCCTATGCTCTCTAAGCTGAGTTTTTTAGAGGTTTCAGGACACACCGTACACTTCTCCAGAGTGGCTGTTGGCAATTTACATCGCGCCCATCAGCGTAGCAAGGCTCCCGTTTCTCCATGGCCTGTCCTGCATTTCTGGTTTTGACACTTTATTCAGCATGGCCCTTTTGACCGATGGGAAGCGAGACTTCTTTGTAGCGCTGATTTGCCTTTCCAGGTTGCTTGGTTGGCCAAAAAGGGCGTATGCGTTTTTTCCTGAATATATTCAGGAAAAAACGCATACGCCCTTTTTGGCCAAGGGCATCATGGTCGAGGTTTTGCCGCCTTTCCTGTGCTTTAAAGGCGATTCGAATCTACCTCCTGAAATCTGTTTCCTGCAATTCTGCCTTGCTTTCAAATCCTCTTCGTTGCCTTCCCTCAATATATTTGTGGACGAGAGTTATCATTTCTAACTCTGCAGGTTTGTGAATTGCAGTGCCCCTGAACTCCATTTTTCAACTCGCTTTCTTCGGAGCTGGCCGCAAAAGCGCAGGATTGCTTCAGGCCCTATTCTGGTTCCGGGCGGCAGGCTGAGCCTGTGGTTAATTCTTCTTCCTGATGGGAAAATAGAGTGACCTGTGCCTGTCCCAACACCTAGAGCTAGTCTCTCATTGGTTCCCCCTCTTCCCGTTCATCCTCAGGACAAATTGCAACCTGTACGGAACAGGAGGTTAAAGGTGCTGATTCTCCACGGAGGGAGATTGCTACTAACGTGGCTGGAATGGCGAACCCGAGCACAAGGAGATGAGAAATGAGGTGCGTTTTAGAAACCTTTCCCGATCACACGGTGTACCATCTTCTGGGTTTCTCATGCATGTTTTCGATGTAGGAAGATGCCCTTGAACCTGGAGATTTGGGACCCATGGGATGGGTACCATGCAGTATTACTTTAAAGGGTCTGCGTTTGCTCACCCAACCTCACCAAACCTCTCAGCCCCAAGAGTGTCCACCCTTATGTCTCAATCAGCTGTGGGTCTAGAGATGGTCAATCCAGGTGGCATCACAGCCACTGAACGAATTTTGTAAGAATTTCTCTCTCTTTCACTGTCTTTGTTTCACGGGATTTTAAAAGTAATTGATTTTTATAATGGGGTTTAGCTGCTTTTCACTGCTCTGTTTATGCTGCTTTACACCCACTTGACTCATTTACAGAGAGATATCAATACATAGCTTTGAAGATTCTTCCTAGTCAGGTATATTCTTGGGCGGTGAATAGGGGGTGTCGAGTCCAGTTCACTGAGCAAGGAGTAGGTCTTGTCTATTACATATTGGGTTTATGGAACGGTATCTGAGCTAATTTGAAACCCTTGTTTTCTGCCTCACCCGACCTCACCTTTCCCGTTAAGCAGCCATAGTGTGTTTTGTAAACGTGTGTCTCTGTTCTGTTTTGTAATTCAGTTCAAGTGTAGCGGTTTTTACATTCCCTCTATAAGTGATATCTTATGATAAGTGTCATTTTCTGGTTGACTTATTTCACTTAGAATCGTCGTACCTAAATCCACTCATCATGCTGCTACTAGCCTTATGACGTTGATTTCCTGGCTGAGTGATATTCCATTGTACATAAGGACCACAACTTCTTTATCCATTTTTTTCTTTCCTGGGATATTTAAGGTGTAACGAAGTGGAGGTTCTTGTCAACAGAGCAGCCCTAAACTTTGGGGTGCCTGTGTCTTGCTGATTTTTACTTTTCCCAATTTATACACCCATGAGTGGAAGTGCCCTATGCTCTCTAAGCTGAGTTTTTTAGAGGTTTCAGGACACACCGTACACTTCTCCAGAGTGGCTGTTGGCAATTTACATCACGCCCATCAGCGTAGCAAGGCTCCCGTTTCTCCATGGCCTGTCCTGCATTTCTGGTTTTGACACTTTATTCAGCATGGCCCTTTTGACCGATGGGAAGCGAGACTTCTTTGTAGCGCTGATTTGCCTTTCCAGGTTGCTTGGTTGGCCAAAAAGGGCGTATGCGTTTTTTCCTGAATATATTCAGGAAAAAACGCATACGCCCTTTTTGGCCAAGGGCATCATGGTCGAGGTTTTGCCGCCTTTCCTGTGCTTTAAAGGCGATTCGAATCTACCTCCTGAAATCTGTTTCCTGCAATTCTGCCTTGCTTTCAAATCCTCTTCGTTGCCTTCCCTCAATATATTTGTGGACGAGAGTTATCATTTCTAACTCTGCAGGTTTGTGAATTGCAGTGCCCCTGAGCTCCATTTTTCAACTCGCTTTCTTCGGAGCTGGCCGCAAAAGCGCAGGATTGCTTCAGGCCCTATTCTGGTTCCGGGCGGCAGGCTGAGCCTGTGGTTAATTCTTCTTCCTGATGGGAAAATAGAGTGACCTGTGCCTGTCCCAACACCTAGAGCTAGTCTCTCATTGGTTCCCCCTCTTCCCGTTCATCCTCAGGACAAATTGCAACCTGTACGGAACAGGAGGTTATAGGTGCTGATTCTCCACGGAGGGAGATTGCTACTAACGCGGCTGGAATGGCGAACCCGAGCACAAGGAGATGAGAAATGAGGTGCGTTTTAGAAACCTTTCCCGATCACACGGTGTACCATCTTCTGGGTTTCTCATGCATGTTTTCGATGTAGGAAGATGCCCTTGAACCTGGAGATTTGGGACCCATGGGATGGGTACCACGCAGTGTTACTTTAAAGGGTTTGCGTTTGCTCACCCAACCTCACCAAAACTCTCAGCCCCAAGAGTGTCCACCCTTATGTCTCAATCAGCTGTGGGTCTAGAGATGGTCAATCCAGGTGGCATCACAGCCCCTGAACGAATTTTGTAAGAATTTCTCTCTCTTTCACTGTCTTTGTTTCACGGGATTTTAAAAGTAATTGATTTTTATAATGGGGTTTAGCTGCTTTTCACTGCTCTGTTTATGCTGCTTTACACCCACTTGACTCATTTACAGAGAGATATCAATACATAGCTTTGAAGATTCTTCCTAGTCAGGTATATTCTTGGGCGGTGAATAGGGGGTGTCGAGTCCAGTTCACTGAGCAAGGAGTAGGTCTTGTCTATTACATATTGGGTTTATGGAACGGTATCTGAGCTAATTTGAAACCCTTGTTTTCTCCCTCACCCGACCTCACCTTTCCCGTTAAGCAGCCATAGTGTGTTTTGTAAACGTGTGACGCTGTTCTGTTTTGTAATTCAGTTCAAGTGTAGCGGTTTTTACATTCCCTCTCTAAGTGATATCTTATGATAAGTGTCTTTTTCTGTGTGACTTATTTCACTTAGAATCGTCGTACCTAAATCCTCTCATCATGCTGCTACTAGCCTTATGACGTTAATTTCATGGCTGAGTGATATGCCATTGTACATAAGGACCACAACTTCCTTATCCATTTTTCTCTTTCCTGGGATATTTAAGGTGTAACGAAGTGGAGGTTCTTGTCAACAGAGCAGCCCTAAACTTTGGGGTGCCTGTGTCTTGCTGATTTTTAGTTTTCCCAATTTATACGCCCATGAGTGGAAGTGCCTTATGCTCTCTATGCTGAGTTCTTTAGATGTTTCAGGAAACACCGTACACTTCTCCAGAGTGGCTGTTGGCAATTTACATCCCGCCCATCAGCGTAGTAAGGCTCCCGTTTCTCCATGGCCTGTCCTGCATTTCTGGTTTTGACACTTTATTCAGCATGGCCCTTTTGACCGATGGGAAGCGAGACTTCTTTGTAGCGCTGATTTGCCTTTCCAGGTTGCTTGGTTGGCCAAAAAGGGCGTATGCGTTTTTTCCTGAATATATTCAGGAAAAAACGCATACGCCCTTTTTGGCCAAGGGCATCATGGTCGAGGTTTTGCCGCTTTTCCTGTGCTTTAAAGGCGATTCGACTCTACCTCCTGAAATCTGTTTCCTGCAATTCTGCCTTGCTTTCAAATCCTCCTCGTTGCCTTCCCTCAATATATTTGTGGACGAGAGTTATCATTTATAACTCTGCAGGTTTGTGAATTGCAGTGCCCCTGAGCTCGATTTTTCAACTCGTTTTTTTGGGAGCTGGCCGCAAAAGCACAGGATTGCTTCAGGCCCTGTTCTGCTTCCGGGCGGCAGGCTGAGCCTGTGGTTAATTCTTCTTCCTGATGGGAAAATAGAGTGACCTGTGCCTGTCCCAACACCTAGAGCTAGTCTCTCACTGGTTCCCCCTCTTCCCGTTCATCCTCAGGACAATTTGCAACCTGTACGGAACAGGAGGTTGAAGGTGCTGATTCTCGAAGGAGGGAGATTGCTAGTAAAGCGGCTGTAATGGCCAACCCGAGCACAAGGAGATGAGAAATGAGGTGCGTTTTCGAAACCTTTCCCGATCACACGGTGTACCATCTTCTGGGTTTCTCATGCATGTTTTTGTTATAGGAAGATGCCCTTGAACTTGGAGATTTGGGACCCATGGGATGGGTACCACGCAGTATTACTTTAAAGGGCCTGCGTTTCCTCAACCAACCTGACCAAACCTCTCAGCCACAAGAGTGTCCACCCTTATGTCTCAATCAGCTGTGGGTCTAGAGATGGTCAATCCAGGTGGCATCACAGCCCCTGAACGAATATTGTAAGAATTTCTCTCTCTTTCACTGTCTTTGTTTCACGGGTTTTTAAAAGTAATTGATTTTTATAATGGGGTTTAGCTGCTTTTCACTGCTGTTTTTATGCTGCTTTACACCCACTTGACTCACTTACAGAGAGATATCAATACATAGCTTTGAAGATTCTTCCTAGTCAGATATATTCTTGGGCAGTGAATAGGGGGTTTTTGCGTCCAGTTCACTGAGCAAGGAGTAGGTCTTGTCTATTACATATTGGGTTTATTGAACGGTATCTGAGCTAATTTGAAACCCTTGTTTTCTGCCTCACCCGACCTTACCTTTCCCGTTAAGCAGCCATAGTGTGTTTTGTAAACGTGTGTCTCTGTTCTGTTTTGTAATTCAGTTCAAGTGTAGCGGTTTTTACATTCCCTCTATAAGTGATATCTTATGATAAGTGTCGTTTTCTGGTTGACTTATTTCACTTAGAATCGTCGTACCTAAATCCACTCATCATGCTGCTACTAGCCTTATGACGTTGATTTCCTGGCTGAGTGATATTCCATTGTACATAAGGACCACAACTTCTTTATCCATTTTTTTCTTTCCTGGGATATTTAAGGTGTAACGAAGTGGAGGTTCTTGTCAACAGAGCAGCCCTAAACTTTGGGGTGCCTGTGTCTTGCTGATTTTTACTTTTCCCAATTTATACACCCATGAGTGGAAGTGCCCTATGCTCTCTAAGCTGAGTTTTTTAGAGGTTTCAGGACACACCGTACACTTCTCCAGAGTGGCTGTTGGCAATTTACATGCCGCCCATCAGCGTAGCAAGGCTCCCGTTTCTCCATGGCCTGTCCTGCATTTCTGGTTTTGACACTTTATTCAGCATGGCCCTTTTGACCGATGGGAAGCGAGACTTCTTTGTAGCGCTGATTTGCCTTTCCAGGTTGCTTGGTTGGCCAAAAAGGGCGTATGCGTTTTTTCCTGAATATATTCAGGAAAAAACGCATACGCCCTTTTTGGCCAAGGGCATCATGGTCGAGGTTTTGCCGCCTTTCCTGTGCTTTAAAGGCGATTCGAATCTACCTCCTGAAATCTGTTTCCTGCAATTCTGCCTTGCTTTCAAATCCTCTTCGTTGCCTTCCCTCAATATATTTGTGGACAAGAGTTATCATTTCTAACTCTGCAGGTTTGTGAATTGCAGTGCCCCTGAGCTCCATTTTTCAACTCGCTTTCTTCGGAGCTGGCCGCAAAAGCGCAGGATTGCTTCAGGCCCTATTCTGGTTCCGGGCGGCAGGCTGAGCCTGTGGTTAATTCTTCTTCCTGATGGGAAAATAGAGTGACCTGTGCCTGTCCCAACACCTAGAGCTAGTCTCTCATTGGTTCCCCCTCTTCCCGTTCATCCTCAGGACAAATTGCAACCTGTACGGAACAGGAGGTTAAAGGTGCTGATTCTCCACGGAGGGAGATTGCTACTAACGCGGCTGGAATGGCGAACCCGAGCACAAGGAGATGAGAAATGAGGTGCGTTTTAGAAACCTTTCCCGATCACACGGTGTACCATCTTCTGGGTTTCTCATGCATGTTTTCGATGTAGGAAGATGCCCTTGAACCTGGAGATTTGGGACCCATGGGATGGGTACCACGCAGTGTTACTTTAAAGGGTCTGCGTTTGCTCACCCAACCTCACCAAAACTCTCAGCCCCAAGAGTGTCCACCCTTATGTCTCAATCAGCTGTGGGTCTAGAGATGGTCAATCCAGGTGGCATCACAGCCCCTGAACGAATTTTGTAAGAATTTCTCTCTCTTTCACTGTCTTTGTTTCACAGGATTTTAAAAGTAATTGATTTTTATAATGGGGTTTAGCTGCTTTTCACTGCTCTGTTTATGCTGCTTTACACCCACTTGACTCATTTACAGAGAGATATCAATACATAGCTTTGAAGATTCTTCCTAGTCAGGTATATTCTTGGGCGGTGAATAGGGGGTGTCGAGTCCAGTTCACTGAGCAAGGAGTAGGTCTTGTCTATTACATATTGGGTTTATGGAACGGTATCTGAGCTAATTTGAAACCCTTGTTTTCTCCCTCACCCGACCTCACCTTTCCCGTTAAGCAGCCATAGTGTGTTTTGTAAACGTGTGACGCTGTTCTGTTTTGTAATTCAGTTCAAGTGTAGCGGTTTTTACATTCCCTCTCTAAGTGATATCTTATGATAAGTGTCTTTTTCTGTGTGACTTATTTCACTTAGAATCGTCGTACCTAAATCCTCTCATCATGCTGCTACTAGCCTTATGACGTTAATTTCATGGCTGAGTGATATGCCATTGTACATAAGGACCACAACTTCCTTATCCATTTTTCTCTTTCCTGGGATATTTAAGGTGTAACGAAGTGGAGGTTCTTGTCAACAGAGCAGCCCTAAACTTTGGGGTGCCTGTGTCTTGCTGATTTTTAGTTTTCCCAATTTATACGCCCATGAGTGGAAGTGCCTTATGCTCTCTATGCTGAGTTCTTTAGATGTTTCAGGAAACACCGTACACTTCTCCAGAGTGGCTGTTGGCAATTTACATCCCGCCCATCAGCGTAGTAAGGCTCCCGTTTCTCCATGGCCTGTCCTGCATTTCTGGTTTTGACACTTTATTCAGCATGGCCCTTTTGACCGATGGGAAGCGAGACTTCTTTGTAGCGCTGATTTGCCTTTCCAGGTTGCTTGGTTGGCCAAAAAGGGCGTATGCGTTTTTTCCTGAATATATTCAGGAAAAAACGCATACGCCCTTTTTGGCCAAGGGCATCATGGTCGAGGTTTTGCCGCTTTTCCTGTGCTTTAAAGGCGATTCGACTCTACCTCCTGAAATCTGTTTCCTGCAATTCTGCCTTGCTTTCAAATCCTCCTCGTTGCCTTCCCTCAATATATTTGTGGACGAGAGTTATCATTTATAACTCTGCAGGTTTGTGAATTGCAGTGCCCCTGAGCTCGATTTTTCAACTCGTTTTTTTGGGAGCTGGCCGCAAAAGCACAGGATTGCTTCAGGCCCTGTTCTGCTTCCGGGCGGCAGGCTGAGCCTGTGGTTAATTCTTCTTCCTGATGGGAAAATAGAGTGACCTGTGCCTGTCCCAACACCTAGAGCTAGTCTCTCACTGGTTCCCCCTCTTCCCGTTCATCCTCAGGACAATTTGCAACCTGTACGGAACAGGAGGTTGAAGGTGCTGATTCTCGAAGGAGGGAGATTGCTAGTAAAGCGGCTGTAATGGCCAACCCGAGCACAAGGAGATGAGAAATGAGGTGCGTTTTCGAAACCTTTCCCGATCACACGGTGTACCATCTTCTGGGTTTCTCATGCATGTTTTTGTTATAGGAAGATGCCCTTGAACTTGGAGATTTGGGACCCATGGGATGGGTACCACGCAGTATTACTTTAAAGGGCCTGCGTTTCCTCAACCAACCTGACCAAACCTCTCAGCCACAAGAGTGTCCACCCTTATGTCTCAATCAGCTGTGGGTCTAGAGATGGTCAATCCAGGTGGCATCACAGCCCCTGAACGAATATTGTAAGAATTTCTCTCTCTTTCACTGTCTTTGTTTCACGGGATTTTAAAAGTAATTGATTTTTATAATGGGGTTTAGCTGCTTTTCACTGCTGTTTTTATGCTGCTTTACACCCACTTGACTCACTTACAGAGAGATATCAATACATAGCTTTGAAGATTCTTCCTAGTCAGATATATTCTTGGGCGGTGAATAGGGGGTTTTTGCGTCCAGTTCACTGAGCAAGGAGTAGGTCTTGTCTATTACATATTGGGTTTATTGAACGGTATCTGAGCTAATTTGAAACCCTTGTTTTCTGCCTCACCCGACCTCACCTTTCCCGTTAAGCAGCCATAGTGTGTTTTGTAAACGTGTGTCTCTGTTCTGTTTTGTAATTCAGTTCAAGTGTAGCGGTTTTTACATTCCCTCTATAAGTGATATCTTATGATAAGTGTCGTTTTCTGGTTGACTTATTTCACTTAGAATCGTCGTACCTAAATCCACTCATCATGCTGCTACTAGCCTTATGACGTTGATTTCCTGGCTGAGTGATATTCCATTGTACATAAGGACCACAACTTCTTTATCCATTTTTTTCTTTCCTGGGATATTTAAGGTGTAACGAAGTGGAGGTTCTTGTCAACAGAGCAGCCCTAAACTTTGGGGTGCCTGTGTCTTGCTGATTTTTACTTTTCCCAATTTATACACCCATGAGTGGAAGTGCCCTATGCTCTCTAAGCTGAGTTTTTTAGAGGTTTCAGGACACACCGTACACTTCTCCAGAGTGGCTGTTGGCAATTTACATGCCGCCCATCAGCGTAGCAAGGCTCCCGTTTCTCCATGGCCTGTCCTGCATTTCTGGTTTTGACACTTTATTCAGCATGGCCCTTTTGACCGATGGGAAGCGAGACTTCTTTGTAGCGCTGATTTGCCTTTCCAGGTTGCTTGGTTGGCCAAAAAGGGCGTATGCGTTTTTTCCTGAATATATTCAGGAAAAAACGCATACGCCCTTTTTGGCCAAGGGCATCATGGTCGAGGTTTTGCCGCCTTTCCTGTGCTTTAAAGGCGATTCGAATCTACCTCCTGAAATCTGTTTCCTGCAATTCTGCCTTGCTTTCAAATCCTCTTCGTTGCCTTCCCTCAATATATTTGTGGACAAGAGTTATCATTTCTAACTCTGCAGGTTTGTGAATTGCAGTGCCCCTGAGCTCCATTTTTCAACTCGCTTTCTTCGGAGCTGGCCGCAAAAGCGCAGGATTGCTTCAGGCCCTATTCTGGTTCCGGGCGGCAGGCTGAGCCTGTGGTTAATTCTTCTTCCTGATGGGAAAATAGAGTGACCTGTGCCTGTCCCAACACCTAGAGCTAGTCTCTCATTGGTTCCCCCTCTTCCCGTTCATCCTCAGGACAAATTGCAACCTGTACGGAACAGGAGGTTAAAGGTGCTGATTCTCCACGGAGGGAGATTGCTACTAACGCGGCTGGAATGGCGAACCCGAGCACAAGGAGATGAGAAATGAGGTGCGTTTTAGAAACCTTTCCCGATCACACGGTGTACCATCTTCTGGGTTTCTCATGCATGTTTTCGATGTAGGAAGATGCCCTTGAACCTGGAGATTTGGGACCCATGGGATGGGTACCACGCAGTGTTACTTTAAAGGGTTTGCGTTTGCTCACCCAACCTCACCAAAACTCTCAGCCCCAAGAGTGTCCACCCTTATGTCTCAATCAGCTGTGGGTCTAGAGATGGTCAATCCAGGTGGCATCACAGCCCCTGAACGAATTTTGTAAGAATTTCTCTCTCTTTCACTGTCTTTGTTTCACGGGATTTTAAAAGTAATTGATTTTTATAATGGGGTTTAGCTGCTTTTCACTGCTCTGTTTATGCTGCTTTACACCCACTTGACTCATTTACAGAGAGATATCAATACATAGCTTTGAAGATTCTTCCTAGTCAGGTATATTCTTGGGCGGTGAATAGGGGGTGTCGAGTCCAGTTCACTGAGCAAGGAGTAGGTCTTGTCTATTACATATTGGGTTTATGGAACGGTATCTGAGCTAATTTGAAACCCTTGTTTTCTGCCTCACCCGACCTCACCTTTCCCGTTAAGCAGCCATAGTGTGTTTTGTAAACGTGTGTCTCTGTTCTGTTTTGTAATTCAGTTCAAGTGTAGCGGTTTTTACATTCCCTCTATAAGTGATATCTTATGATAAGTGTCGTTTTCTGGTTGACTTATTTCACTTAGAATCGTCGTACCTAAATCCACTCATCATGCTGCTACTAGCCTTATGACGTTGATTTCCTGGCTGAGTGATATTCCATTGTACATAAGGACCACAACTTCTTTATCCATTTTTTTCTTTCCTGGGATATTTAAGGTGTAACGAAGTGGAGGTTCTTGTCAACAGAGCAGCCCTAAACTTTGGGGTGCCTGTGTCTTGCTGATTTTTACTTGTCCCAATTTATACACCCATGAGTGGAAGTGCCCTATGCTCTCTAAGCTGAGTTTTTTAGAGGTTTCAGGACACACCGTACACTTCTCCAGAGTGGCTGTTGGCAATTTACATGCCGCCCATCAGCGTAGCAAGGCTCCCGTTTCTCCATGGCCTGTCCTGCATTTCTGGTTTTGACACTTTATTCAGCATGGCCCTTTTGACCGATGGGAAGCGAGACTTCTTTGTAGCGCTGATTTGCCTTTCCAGGTTGCTTGGTTGGCCAAAAAGGGCGTATGCGTTTTTTCCTGAATATATTCAGGAAAAAACGCATACGCCCTTTTTGGCCAAGGGCATCATGGTCGAGGTTTTGCCGCCTTTCCTGTGCTTTAAAGGCGATTCGAATCTACCTCCTGAAATCTGTTTCCTGCAATTCTGCCTTGCTTTCAAATCCTCTTCGTTGCCTTCCCTCAATATATTTGTGGACGAGAGTTATCATTTCTAACTCTGCAGGTTTGTGAATTGCAGTGCCCCTGAGCTCCATTTTTCAACTCGCTTTCTTCGGAGCTGGCCGCAAAAGCGCAGGATTGCTTCAGGCCCTATTGTGGTTCCGGGCGGCAGGCTGAGCCTGTGGTTAATTCTTCTTCCTGATGGGAAAATAGAGTGACCTGTGCCTGTCCCAACACCTAGAGCTAGTCTCTCATTGGTTCCCCCTCTTCCCGTTCATCCTCAGGACAAATTGCAACCTGTACGGAACAGGAGGTTAAAGGTGCTGATTCTCCACGGAGGGAGATTGCTACTAACGCGGCTGGAATGGCGAACCCGAGCACAAGGAGATGAGAAATGAGGTGCGTTTTAGAAACCTTTCCCGATCACACGGTGTACCATCTTCTGGGTTTCTCATGCATGTTTTCGATGTAAGAAGATGCCCTTGAACCTGGAGATTTGGGACCCATGGGATGGGTACCACGCAGTATTACTTTAAAGGGTCTGCGTTTGCTCACCCAACCTCACCAAACCTCTCAGCCCCAAGAGTGTCCACCCTTATGTCTCAATCAGCTGTGGGTCTAGAGATGGTCAATCCAGGTGGCATCACAGCCCCTGAACGAATTTTGTAAGAATTTCTCTCTCTTTCACTGTCTTTGTTTCACGGGATTTTAAAAGTAATTGATTTTTATAATGGGGTTTAGCTGCTTTTCACTGCTCTGTTTATGCTGCTTTACACCCACTTGACTCATTTACAGAGAGATATCAATACATAGCTTTGAAGATTCTTCCTAGTCAGGTATATTCTTGGGCGGTGAATAGGGGGTGTCGAGTCCAGTTCACTGAGCAAGGAGTAGGTCTTGTCTATTACATATTGGGTTTATGGAACGGTATCTGAGCTAATTTGAAACCCTTGTTTTCTCCCTCACCCGACCTCACCTTTCCCGTTAAGCAGCCATAGTGTGTTTTGTAAACGTGTGACGCTGTTCTGTTTTGTAATTCAGTTCAAGTGTAGCGGTTTTTACATTCCCTCTCTAAGTGATATCTTATGATAAGTGTCTTTTTCTGTGTGACTTATTTCACTTAGAATCGTCGTACCTAAATCCTCTCATCATGCTGCTACTAGCCTTATGACGTTAATTTCATGGCTGAGTGATATGCCATTGTACATAAGGACCACAACTTCCTTATCCATTTTTCTCTTTCCTGGGATATTTAAGGTGTAACGAAGTGGAGGTTCTTGTCAACAGAGCAGCCCTAAACTTTGGGGTGCCTGTGTCTTGCTGATTTTTAGTTTTCCCAATTTATACGCCCATGAGTGGAAGTGCCTTATGCTCTCTATGCTGAGTTCTTTAGATGTTTCAGGAAACACCGTACACTTCTCCAGAGTGGCTGTTGGCAATTTACATCCCGCCCATCAGCGTAGTAAGGCTCCCGTTTCTCCATGGCCTGTCCTGCATTTCTGGTTTTGACACTTTATTCAGCATGGCCCTTTTGACCGATGGGAAGCGAGACTTCTTTGTAGCGCTGATTTGCCTTTCCAGGTTGCTTGGTTGGCCAAAAAGGGCGTATGCGTTTTTTCCTGAATATATTCAGGAAAAAACGCATACGCCCTTTTTGGCCAAGGGCATCATGGTCGAGGTTTTGCCGCTTTTCCTGTGCTTTAAAGGCGATTCGACTCTACCTCCTGAAATCTGTTTCCTGCAATTCTGCCTTGCTTTCAAATCCTCCTCGTTGCCTTCCCTCAATATATTTGTGGACGAGAGTTATCATTTATAACTCTGCAGGTTTGTGAATTGCAGTGCCCCTGAGCTCGATTTTTCAACTCGTTTTTTTGGGAGCTGGCCGCAAAAGCACAGGATTGCTTCAGGCCCTGTTCTGCTTCCGGGCGGCAGGCTGAGCCTGTGGTTAATTCTTCTTCCTGATGGGAAAATAGAGTGACCTGTGCCTGTCCCAACACCTAGAGCTAGTCTCTCACTGGTTCCCCCTCTTCCCGTTCATCCTCAGGACAATTTGCAACCTGTACGGAACAGGAGGTTGAAGGTGCTGATTCTCGAAGGAGGGAGATTGCTAGTAAAGCGGCTGTAATGGCCAACCCGAGCACAAGGAGATGAGAAATGAGGTGCGTTTTCGAAACCTTTCCCGATCACACGGTGTACCATCTTCTGGGTTTCTCATGCATGTTTTTGTTATAGGAAGATGCCCTTGAACTTGGAGATTTGGGACCCATGGGATGGGTACCACGCAGTATTACTTTAAAGGGCCTGCGTTTCCTCAACCAACCTGACCAAACCTCTCAGCCACAAGAGTGTCCACCCTTATGTCTCAATCAGCTGTGGGTCTAGAGATGGTCAATCCAGGTGGCATCACAGCCCCTGAACGAATATTGTAAGAATTTCTCTCTCTTTCACTGTCTTTGTTTCACGGGTTTTTAAAAGTAATTGATTTTTATAATGGGGTTTAGCTGCTTTTCACTGCTGTTTTTATGCTGCTTTACACCCACTTGACTCACTTACAGAGAGATATCAATACATAGCTTTGAAGATTCTTCCTAGTCAGATATATTCTTGGGCAGTGAATAGGGGGTTTTTGCGTCCAGTTCACTGAGCAAGGAGTAGGTCTTGTCTATTACATATTGGGTTTATTGAACGGTATCTGAGCTAATTTGAAACCCTTGTTTTCTGCCTCACCCGACCTTACCTTTCCCGTTAAGCAGCCATAGTGTGTTTTGTAAACGTGTGTCTCTGTTCTGTTTTGTAATTCAGTTCAAGTGTAGCGGTTTTTACATTCCCTCTATAAGTGATATCTTATGATAAGTGTCGTTTTCTGGTTGACTTATTTCACTTAGAATCGTCGTACCTAAATCCACTCATCATGCTGCTACTAGCCTTATGACGTTGATTTCCTGGCTGAGTGATATTCCATTGTACATAAGGACCACAACTTCTTTATCCATTTTTTTCTTTCCTGGGATATTTAAGGTGTAACGAAGTGGAGGTTCTTGTCAACAGAGCAGCCCTAAACTTTGGGGTGCCTGTGTCTTGCTGATTTTTACTTTTCCCAATTTATACACCCATGAGTGGAAGTGCCCTATGCTCTCTAAGCTGAGTTTTTTAGAGGTTTCAGGACACACCGTACACTTCTCCAGAGTGGCTGTTGGCAATTTACATGCCGCCCATCAGCGTAGCAAGGCTCCCGTTTCTCCATGGCCTGTCCTGCATTTCTGGTTTTGACACTTTATTCAGCATGGCCCTTTTGACCGATGGGAAGCGAGACTTCTTTGTAGCGCTGATTTGCCTTTCCAGGTTGCTTGGTTGGCCAAAAAGGGCGTATGCGTTTTTTCCTGAATATATTCAGGAAAAAACGCATACGCCCTTTTTGGCCAAGGGCATCATGGTCGAGGTTTTGCCGCCTTTCCTGTGCTTTAAAGGCGATTCGAATCTACCTCCTGAAATCTGTTTCCTGCAATTCTGCCTTGCTTTCAAATCCTCTTCGTTGCCTTCCCTCAATATATTTGTGGACAAGAGTTATCATTTCTAACTCTGCAGGTTTGTGAATTGCAGTGCCCCTGAGCTCCATTTTTCAACTCGCTTTCTTCGGAGCTGGCCGCAAAAGCGCAGGATTGCTTCAGGCCCTATTCTGGTTCCGGGCGGCAGGCTGAGCCTGTGGTTAATTCTTCTTCCTGATGGGAAAATAGAGTGACCTGTGCCTGTCCCAACACCTAGAGCTAGTCTCTCATTGGTTCCCCCTCTTCCCGTTCATCCTCAGGACAAATTGCAACCTGTACGGAACAGGAGGTTAAAGGTGCTGATTCTCCACGGAGGGAGATTGCTACTAACGCGGCTGGAATGGCGAACCCGAGCACAAGGAGATGAGAAATGAGGTGCGTTTTAGAAACCTTTCCCGATCACACGGTGTACCATCTTCTGGGTTTCTCATGCATGTTTTCGATGTAGGAAGATGCCCTTGAACCTGGAGATTTGGGACCCATGGGATGGGTACCACGCAGTGTTACTTTAAAGGGTCTGCGTTTGCTCACCCAACCTCACCAAAACTCTCAGCCCCAAGAGTGTCCACCCTTATGTCTCAATCAGCTGTGGGTCTAGAGATGGTCAATCCAGGTGGCATCACAGCCCCTGAACGAATTTTGTAAGAATTTCTCTCTCTTTCACTGTCTTTGTTTCACAGGATTTTAAAAGTAATTGATTTTTATAATGGGGTTTAGCTGCTTTTCACTGCTCTGTTTATGCTGCTTTACACCCACTTGACTCATTTACAGAGAGATATCAATACATAGCTTTGAAGATTCTTCCTAGTCAGGTATATTCTTGGGCGGTGAATAGGGGGTGTCGAGTCCAGTTCACTGAGCAAGGAGTAGGTCTTGTCTATTACATATTGGGTTTATGGAACGGTATCTGAGCTAATTTGAAACCCTTGTTTTCTCCCTCACCCGACCTCACCTTTCCCGTTAAGCAGCCATAGTGTGTTTTGTAAACGTGTGACGCTGTTCTGTTTTGTAATTCAGTTCAAGTGTAGCGGTTTTTACATTCCCTCTCTAAGTGATATCTTATGATAAGTGTCTTTTTCTGTGTGACTTATTTCACTTAGAATCGTCGTACCTAAATCCTCTCATCATGCTGCTACTAGCCTTATGACGTTAATTTCATGGCTGAGTGATATGCCATTGTACATAAGGACCACAACTTCCTTATCCATTTTTCTCTTTCCTGGGATATTTAAGGTGTAACGAAGTGGAGGTTCTTGTCAACAGAGCAGCCCTAAACTTTGGGGTGCCTGTGTCTTGCTGATTTTTAGTTTTCCCAATTTATACGCCCATGAGTGGAAGTGCCTTATGCTCTCTATGCTGAGTTCTTTAGATGTTTCAGGAAACACCGTACACTTCTCCAGAGTGGCTGTTGGCAATTTACATCCCGCCCATCAGCGTAGTAAGGCTCCCGTTTCTCCATGGCCTGTCCTGCATTTCTGGTTTTGACACTTTATTCAGCATGGCCCTTTTGACCGATGGGAAGCGAGACTTCTTTGTAGCGCTGATTTGCCTTTCCAGGTTGCTTGGTTGGCCAAAAAGGGCGTATGCGTTTTTTCCTGAATATATTCAGGAAAAAACGCATACGCCCTTTTTGGCCAAGGGCATCATGGTCGAGGTTTTGCCGCTTTTCCTGTGCTTTAAAGGCGATTCGACTCTACCTCCTGAAATCTGTTTCCTGCAATTCTGCCTTGCTTTCAAATCCTCCTCGTTGCCTTCCCTCAATATATTTGTGGACGAGAGTTATCATTTATAACTCTGCAGGTTTGTGAATTGCAGTGCCCCTGAGCTCGATTTTTCAACTCGTTTTTTTGGGAGCTGGCCGCAAAAGCACAGGATTGCTTCAGGCCCTGTTCTGCTTCCGGGCGGCAGGCTGAGCCTGTGGTTAATTCTTCTTCCTGATGGGAAAATAGAGTGACCTGTGCCTGTCCCAACACCTAGAGCTAGTCTCTCACTGGTTCCCCCTCTTCCCGTTCATCCTCAGGACAATTTGCAACCTGTACGGAACAGGAGGTTGAAGGTGCTGATTCTCGAAGGAGGGAGATTGCTAGTAAAGCGGCTGTAATGGCCAACCCGAGCACAAGGAGATGAGAAATGAGGTGCGTTTTCGAAACCTTTCCCGATCACACGGTGTACCATCTTCTGGGTTTCTCATGCATGTTTTTGTTATAGGAAGATGCCCTTGAACTTGGAGATTTGGGACCCATGGGATGGGTACCACGCAGTATTACTTTAAAGGGCCTGCGTTTCCTCAACCAACCTGACCAAACCTCTCAGCCACAAGAGTGTCCACCCTTATGTCTCAATCAGCTGTGGGTCTAGAGATGGTCAATCCAGGTGGCATCACAGCCCCTGAACGAATATTGTAAGAATTTCTCTCTCTTTCACTGTCTTTGTTTCACGGGTTTTTAAAAGTAATTGATTTTTATAATGGGGTTTAGCTGCTTTTCACTGCTGTTTTTATGCTGCTTTACACCCACTTGACTCACTTACAGAGAGATATCAATACATAGCTTTGAAGATTCTTCCTAGTCAGATATATTCTTGGGCGGTGAATAGGGGGTTTTTGCGTCCAGTTCACTGAGCAAGGAGTAGGTCTTGTCTATTACATATTGGGTTTATTGAACGGTATCTGAGCTAATTTGAAACCCTTGTTTTCTGCCTCACCCGACCTTACCTTTCCCGTTAAGCAGCCATAGTGTGTTTTGTAAACGTGTGTCTCTGTTCTGTTTTGTAATTCAGTTCAAGTGTAGCGGTTTTTACATTCCCTCTATAAGTGATATCTTATGATAAGTGTCGTTTTCTGGTTGACTTATTTCACTTAGAATCGTCGTACCTAAATCCACTCATCATGCTGCTACTAGCCTTATGACGTTGATTTCCTGGCTGAGTGATATTCCATTGTACATAAGGACCACAACTTCTTTATCCATTTTTTTCTTTCCTGGGATATTTAAGGTGTAACGAAGTGGAGGTTCTTGTCAACAGAGCAGCCCTAAACTTTGGGGTGCCTGTGTCTTGCTGATTTTTACTTTTCCCAATTTATACACCCATGAGTGGAAGTGCCCTATGCTCTCTAAGCTGAGTTTTTTAGAGGTTTCAGGACACACCGTACACTTCTCCAGAGTGGCTGTTGGCAATTTACATGCCGCCCATCAGCGTAGCAAGGCTCCCGTTTCTCCATGGCCTGTCCTGCATTTCTGGTTTTGACACTTTATTCAGCATGGCCCTTTTGACCGATGGGAAGCGAGACTTCTTTGTAGCGCTGATTTGCCTTTCCAGGTTGCTTGGTTGGCCAAAAAGGGCGTATGCGTTTTTTCCTGAATATATTCAGGAAAAAACGCATACGCCCTTTTTGGCCAAGGGCATCATGGTCGAGGTTTTGCCGCCTTTCCTGTGCTTTAAAGGCGATTCGAATCTACCTCCTGAAATCTGTTTCCTGCAATTCTGCCTTGCTTTCAAATCCTCTTCGTTGCCTTCCCTCAATATATTTGTGGACAAGAGTTATCATTTCTAACTCTGCAGGTTTGTGAATTGCAGTGCCCCTGAGCTCCATTTTTCAACTCGCTTTCTTCGGAGCTGGCCGCAAAAGCGCAGGATTGCTTCAGGCCCTATTCTGGTTCCGGGCGGCAGGCTGAGCCTGTGGTTAATTCTTCTTCCTGATGGGAAAATAGAGTGACCTGTGCCTGTCCCAACACCTAGAGCTAGTCTCTCATTGGTTCCCCCTCTTCCCGTTCATCCTCAGGACAAATTGCAACCTGTACGGAACAGGAGGTTAAAGGTGCTGATTCTCCACGGAGGGAGATTGCTACTAACGCGGCTGGAATGGCGAACCCGAGCACAAGGAGATGAGAAATGAGGTGCGTTTTAGAAACCTTTCCCGATCACACGGTGTACCATCTTCTGGGTTTCTCATGCATGTTTTCGATGTAGGAAGATGCCCTTGAACCTGGAGATTTGGGACCCATGGGATGGGTACCACGCAGTGTTACTTTAAAGGGTTTGCGTTTGCTCACCCAACCTCACCAAAACTCTCAGCCCCAAGAGTGTCCACCCTTATGTCTCAATCAGCTGTGGGTCTAGAGATGGTCAATCCAGGTGGCATCACAGCCCCTGAACGAATTTTGTAAGAATTTCTCTCTCTTTCACTGTCTTTGTTTCACGGGATTTTAAAAGTAATTGATTTTTATAATGGGGTTTAGCTGCTTTTCACTGCTCTGTTTATGCTGCTTTACACCCACTTGACTCATTTACAGAGAGATATCAATACATAGCTTTGAAGATTCTTCCTAGTCAGGTATATTCTTGGGCGGTGAATAGGGGGTGTCGAGTCCAGTTCACTGAGCAAGGAGTAGGTCTTGTCTATTACATATTGGGTTTATGGAACGGTATCTGAGCTAATTTGAAACCCTTGTTTTCTGCCTCACCCGACCTCACCTTTCCCGTTAAGCAGCCATAGTGTGTTTTGTAAACGTGTGTCTCTGTTCTGTTTTGTAATTCAGTTCAAGTGTAGCGGTTTTTACATTCCCTCTATAAGTGATATCTTATGATAAGTGTCGTTTTCTGGTTGACTTATTTCACTTAGAATCGTCGTACCTAAATCCACTCATCATGCTGCTACTAGCCTTATGACGTTGATTTCCTGGCTGAGTGATATTCCATTGTACATAAGGACCACAACTTCTTTATCCATTTTTTTCTTTCCTGGGATATTTAAGGTGTAACGAAGTGGAGGTTCTTGTCAACAGAGCAGCCCTAAACTTTGGGGTGCCTGTGTCTTGCTGATTTTTACTTGTCCCAATTTATACACCCATGAGTGGAAGTGCCCTATGCTCTCTAAGCTGAGTTTTTTAGAGGTTTCAGGACACACCGTACACTTCTCCAGAGTGGCTGTTGGCAATTTACATGCCGCCCATCAGCGTAGCAAGGCTCCCGTTTCTCCATGGCCTGTCCTGCATTTCTGGTTTTGACACTTTATTCAGCATGGCCCTTTTGACCGATGGGAAGCGAGACTTCTTTGTAGCGCTGATTTGCCTTTCCAGGTTGCTTGGTTGGCCAAAAAGGGCGTATGCGTTTTTTCCTGAATATATTCAGGAAAAAACGCATACGCCCTTTTTGGCCAAGGGCATCATGGTCGAGGTTTTGCCGCCTTTCCTGTGCTTTAAAGGCGATTCGAATCTACCTCCTGAAATCTGTTTCCTGCAATTCTGCCTTGCTTTCAAATCCTCTTCGTTGCCTTCCCTCAATATATTTGTGGACGAGAGTTATCATTTCTAACTCTGCAGGTTTGTGAATTGCAGTGCCCCTGAGCTCCATTTTTCAACTCGCTTTCTTCGGAGCTGGCCGCAAAAGCGCAGGATTGCTTCAGGCCCTATTGTGGTTCCGGGCGGCAGGCTGAGCCTGTGGTTAATTCTTCTTCCTGATGGGAAAATAGAGTGACCTGTGCCTGTCCCAACACCTAGAGCTAGTCTCTCATTGGTTCCCCCTCTTCCCGTTCATCCTCAGGACAAATTGCAACCTGTACGGAACAGGAGGTTAAAGGTGCTGATTCTCCACGGAGGGAGATTGCTACTAACGCGGCTGGAATGGCGAACCCGAGCACAAGGAGATGAGAAATGAGGTGCGTTTTAGAAACCTTTCCCGATCACACGGTGTACCATCTTCTGGGTTTCTCATGCATGTTTTCGATGTAAGAAGATGCCCTTGAACCTGGAGATTTGGGACCCATGGGATGGGTACCACGCAGTATTACTTTAAAGGGTCTGCGTTTGCTCACCCAACCTCACCAAACCTCTCAGCCCCAAGAGTGTCCACCCTTATGTCTCAATCAGCTGTGGGTCTAGAGATGGTCAATCCAGGTGGCATCACAGCCCCTGAACGAATTTTGTAAGAATTTCTCTCTCTTTCACTGTCTTTGTTTCACGGGATTTTAAAAGTAATTGATTTTTATAATGGGGTTTAGCTGCTTTTCACTGCTCTGTTTATGCTGCTTTACACCCACTTGACTCATTTACAGAGAGATATCAATACATAGCTTTGAAGATTCTTCCTAGTCAGGTATATTCTTGGGCGGTGAATAGGGGGTGTCGAGTCCAGTTCACTGAGCAAGGAGTAGGTCTTGTCTATTACATATTGGGTTTATGGAACGGTATCTGAGCTAATTTGAAACCCTTGTTTTCTCCCTCACCCGACCTCACCTTTCCCGTTAAGCAGCCATAGTGTGTTTTGTAAACGTGTGACGCTGTTCTGTTTTGTAATTCAGTTCAAGTGTAGCGGTTTTTACATTCCCTCTCTAAGTGATATCTTATGATAAGTGTCTTTTTCTGTGTGACTTATTTCACTTAGAATCGTCGTACCTAAATCCTCTCATCATGCTGCTACTAGCCTTATGACGTTAATTTCATGGCTGAGTGATATGCCATTGTACATAAGGACCACAACTTCCTTATCCATTTTTCTCTTTCCTGGGATATTTAAGGTGTAACGAAGTGGAGGTTCTTGTCAACAGAGCAGCCCTAAACTTTGGGGTGCCTGTGTCTTGCTGATTTTTAGTTTTCCCAATTTATACGCCCATGAGTGGAAGTGCCTTATGCTCTCTATGCTGAGTTCTTTAGATGTTTCAGGAAACACCGTACACTTCTCCAGAGTGGCTGTTGGCAATTTACATCCCGCCCATCAGCGTAGTAAGGCTCCCGTTTCTCCATGGCCTGTCCTGCATTTCTGGTTTTGACACTTTATTCAGCATGGCCCTTTTGACCGATGGGAAGCGAGACTTCTTTGTAGCGCTGATTTGCCTTTCCAGGTTGCTTGGTTGGCCAAAAAGGGCGTATGCGTTTTTTCCTGAATATATTCAGGAAAAAACGCATACGCCCTTTTTGGCCAAGGGCATCATGGTCGAGGTTTTGCCGCTTTTCCTGTGCTTTAAAGGCGATTCGACTCTACCTCCTGAAATCTGTTTCCTGCAATTCTGCCTTGCTTTCAAATCCTCCTCGTTGCCTTCCCTCAATATATTTGTGGACGAGAGTTATCATTTATAACTCTGCAGGTTTGTGAATTGCAGTGCCCCTGAGCTCGATTTTTCAACTCGTTTTTTTGGGAGCTGGCCGCAAAAGCACAGGATTGCTTCAGGCCCTGTTCTGCTTCCGGGCGGCAGGCTGAGCCTGTGGTTAATTCTTCTTCCTGATGGGAAAATAGAGTGACCTGTGCCTGTCCCAACACCTAGAGCTAGTCTCTCACTGGTTCCCCCTCTTCCCGTTCATCCTCAGGACAATTTGCAACCTGTACGGAACAGGAGGTTGAAGGTGCTGATTCTCGAAGGAGGGAGATTGCTAGTAAAGCGGCTGTAATGGCCAACCCGAGCACAAGGAGATGAGAAATGAGGTGCGTTTTCGAAACCTTTCCCGATCACACGGTGTACCATCTTCTGGGTTTCTCATGCATGTTTTTGTTATAGGAAGATGCCCTTGAACTTGGAGATTTGGGACCCATGGGATGGGTACCACGCAGTATTACTTTAAAGGGCCTGCATTTCCTCAACCAACCTGACCAAACCTCTCAGCCACAAGAGTGTCCACCCTTATGTCTCAATCAGCTGTGGGTCTAGAGATGGTCAATCCAGGTGGCATCACAGCCCCTGAACGAATATTGTAAGAATTTCTCTCTCTTTCACTGTCTTTGTTTCACGGGTTTTTAAAAGTAATTGATTTTTATAATGGGGTTTAGCTGCTTTTCACTGCTGTTTTTATGCTGCTTTACACCCACTTGACTCACTTACAGAGAGATATCAATACATAGCTTTGAAGATTCTTCCTAGTCAGATATATTCTTGGGCGGTGAATAGGGGGTTTTTGCGTCCAGTTCACTGAGCAAGGAGTAGGTCTTGCCTATTACATATTGGGTTTATTGAACGGTATCTGAGCTAATTTGAAACCCTTGTTTTCTGCCTCACCCGACCTCACCTTTCCCGTTAAGCAGCCATAGTGTGTTTTGTAAACGTGTGTCTCTGTTCTGTTTTGTAATTCAGTTCAAGTGTAGCGGTTTTTACATTCCCTCTATAAGTGATATCTTATGATAAGTGTCGTTTTCTGGTTGACTTATTTCACTTAGAATCGTCGTACCTAAATCCACTCATCATGCTGCTACTAGCCTTATGACGTTGATTTCCTGGCTGAGTGATATTCCATTGTACATAAGGACCACAACTTCTTTATCCATTTTTTTCTTTCCTGGGATATTTAAGGTGTAACGAAGTGGAGGTTCTTGTCAACAGAGCAGCCCTAAACTTTGGGGTGCCTGTGTCTTGCTGATTTTTACTTGTCCCAATTTATACACCCATGAGTGGAAGTGCCCTATGCTCTCTAAGCTGAGTTTTTTAGAGGTTTCAGGACACACCGTACACTTCTCCAGAGTGGCTGTTGGCAATTTACATCGCGCCCATCAGCGTAGCAAGGCTCCCGTTTCTCCATGGCCTGTCCTGCATTTCTGGTTTTGACACTTTATTCAGCATGGCCCTTTTGACCGATGGGAAGCGAGACTTCTTTGTAGCGCTGATTTGCCTTTCCAGGTTGCTTGGTTGGCCAAAAAGGGCGTATGCGTTTTTTCCTGAATATATTCAGGAAAAAACGCATACGCCCTTTTTGGCCAAGGGCATCATGGTCGAGGTTTTGCCGCCTTTCCTGTGCTTTAAAGGCGATTCGAATCTACCTCCTGAAATCTGTTTCCTGCAATTCTGCCTTGCTTTCAAATCCTCTTCGTTGCCTTCCCTCAATATATTTGTGGACGAGAGTTATCATTTCTAACTCTGCAGGTTTGTGAATTGCAGTGCCCCTGAGCTCCATTTTTCAACTCGCTTTCTTCGGAGCTGGCCGCAAAAGCGCAGGATTGCTTCAGGCCCTATTCTGGTTCCGGGCGGCAGGCTGAGCCTGTGGTTAATTCTTCTTCCTGATGGGAAAATAGAGTGACCTGTGCCTGTCCCAACACCTAGAGCTAGTCTCTCATTGGTTCCCCCTCTTCCCGTTCATCCTCAGGACAAATTGCAACCTGTACGGAACAGGAGGTTAAAGGTGCTGATTCTCCACGGAGGGAGATTGCTACTAACGCGGCTGGAATGGCGAACCCGAGCACAAGGAGATGAGAAATGAGGTGCGTTTTAGAAACCTTTCCCGATCACACGGTGTACCATCTTCTGGGTTTCTCATGCATGTTTTCGATGTAGGAAGATGCCCTTGAACTTGGAGATTTGGGACCCATGGGATGGGTACCACGCAGTATTACTTTAAAGGGCCTGCGTTTCCTCAACCAACCTGACCAAACCTCTCAGCCACAAGAGTGTCCACCCTTATGTCTCAATCAGCTGTGGGTCTAGAGATGGTCAATCCAGGTGGCATCACAGCCCCTGAACGAATATTGTAAGAATTTCTCTCTCTTTCACTGTCTTTGTTTCACGGGTTTTTAAAAGTAATTGATTTTTATAATGGGGTTTAGCTGCTTTTCACTGCTGTTTTTATGCTGCTTTACACCCACTTGACTCACTTACAGAGAGATATCAATACATAGCTTTGAAGATTCTTCCTAGTCAGATATATTCTTGGGCGGTGAATAGGGGGTTTTTGCGTCCAGTTCACTGAGCAAGGAGTAGGTCTTGTCTATTACATATTGGGTTTATTGAACGGTATCTGAGCTAATTTGAAACCCTTGTTTTCTGCCTCACCCGACCTCACCTTTCCCGTTAAGCAGCCATAGTGTGTTTTGTAAACGTGTGTCTCTGTTCTGTTTTGTAATTCAGTTCAAGTGTAGCGGTTTTTACATTCCCTCTATAAGTGATATCTTATGATAAGTGTCGTTTTCTGGTTGACTTATTTCACTTAGAATCGTCGTACCTAAATCCACTCATCATGCTGCTACTAGCCTTATGACGTTGATTTCCTGGCTGAGTGATATTCCATTGTACATAAGGACCACAACTTCTTTATCCATTTTTTTCTTTCCTGGGATATTTAAGGTGTAACGAAGTGGAGGTTCTTGTCAACAGAGCAGCCCTAAACTTTGGGGTGCCTGTGTCTTGCTGATTTTTACTTTTCCCAATTTATACACCCATGAGTGGAAGTGCCCTATGCTCTCTAAGCTGAGTTTTTTAGAGGTTTCAGGACACACCGTACACTTCTCCAGAGTGGCTGTTGGCAATTTACATCACGCCCATCAGCGTAGCAAGGCTCCCGTTTCTCCATGGCCTGTCCTGCATTTCTGGTTTTGACACTTTATTCAGCATGGCCCTTTTGACCGATGGGAAGCGAGACTTCTTTGTAGCGCTGATTTGCCTTTCCAGGTTGCTTGGTTGGCCAAAAAGGGCGTATGCGTTTTTTCCTGAATATATTCAGGAAAAAACGCATACGCCCTTTTTGGCCAAGGGCATCATGGTCGAGGTTTTGCCGCCTTTCCTGTGCTTTAAAGGCGATTCGAATCTACCTCCTGAAATCTGTTTCCTGCAATTCTGCCTTGCTTTCAAATCCTCTTCGTTGCCTTCCCTCAATATATTTGTGGACGAGAGTTATCATTTCTAACTCTGCAGGTTTGTGAATTGCAGTGCCCCTGAGCTCCATTTTTCAACTCGCTTTCTTCGGAGCTGGCCGCAAAAGCGCAGGATTGCTTCAGGCCCTATTCTGGTTCCGGGCGGCAGGCTGAGCCTGTGGTTAATTCTTCTTCCTGATGGGAAAATAGAGTGACCTGTGCCTGTCCCAACACCTAGAGCTAGTCTCTCATTGGTTCCCCCTCTTCCCGTTCATCCTCAGGACAAATTGCAACCTGTACGGAACAGGAGGTTAAAGGTGCTGATTCTCCACGGAGGGAGATTGCTACTAACGCGGCTGGAATGGCGAACCCGAGCACAAGGAGATGAGAAATGAGGTGCGTTTTCGAAACCTTTCCCGATCACACGGTGTACCATCTTCTGGGTTTCTCATGCATGTTTTCGATGTAGGAAGATGCCCTTGAACCTGGAGATTTGGGACCCATGGGATGGGTACCATGCAGTATTACTTTAAAGGGTCTGCGTTTGCTCACCCAACCTCACCAAACCTCTCAGCCCCAAGAGTGTCCACCCTTATGTCTCAATCAGCTGTGGGTCTAGAGATGGTCAATCCAGGTGGCATCACAGCCCCTGAACGAATTTTGTAAGAATTTCTCTCTCTTTCACTGTCTTTGTTTCACGGGATTTTAAAAGTAATTGATTTTTATAATGGGGTTTAGCTGCTTTTCACTGCTCTGTTTATGCTGCTTTACACCCACTTGACTCATTTACAGAGAGATATCAATACATAGCTTTGAAGATTCTTCCTAGTCAGGTATATTCTTGGGCGGTGAATAGGGGGTGTTGAGTCCAGTTCACTGAGCAAGGAGTAGGTCTTGTCTATTACATATTGGGTTTATTGAACGGTATCTGAGCTAATTTGAAACCCTTGTTTTCTGCCTCACCTGCCCTCACCTTTCCCGTTAAGCAGCCATAGTGTGTTTTGTAAACGTGTGTCTCTGTTCTGTTTTGTAATTCAGTTCAAGTGTAGCGGTTTTTACATTCCCTCTATAAGTGATATCTTATGATAAGTGTCGTTTTCTGGTTGACTTATTTCACTTAGAATCGTCGTACCTAAATCCACTCATCATGCTGCTACTAGCCTTATGACGTTGATTTCCTGGCTGAGTGATATTCCATTGTACATAAGGACCACAACTTCTTTATCCATTTTTTTCTTTCCTGGGATATTTAAGGTGTAACGAAGTGGAGGTTCTTGTCAACAGAGCAGCCCTAAACTTTGGGGTGCCTGTGTCTTGCTGATTTTTACTTTTCCCAATTTATACACCCATGAGTGGAAGTGCCCTATGCTCTCTAAGCTGAGTTTTTTAGAGGTTTCAGGACACACCGTACACTTCTCCAGAGTGGCTGTTGGCAATTTACATGCCGCCCATCAGCGTAGCAAGGCTCCCGTTTCTCCATGGCCTGTCCTGCATTTCTGGTTTTGACACTTTATTCAGCATGGCCCTTTTGACCGATGGGAAGCGAGACTTCTTTGTAGCGCTGATTTGCCTTTCCAGGTTGCTTGGTTGGCCAAAAAGGGCGTATGCGTTTTTTCCTGAATATATTCAGGAAAAAACGCATACGCCCTTTTTGGCCAAGGGCATCATGGTCGAGGTTTTGCCGCCTTTCCTGTGCTTTAAAGGCGATTCGAATCTACCTCCTGAAATCTGTTTCCTGCAATTCTGCCTTGCTTTCAAATCCTCTTCGTTGCCTTCCCTCAATATATTTGTGGACGAGAGTTATCATTTCTAACTCTGCAGGTTTGTGAATTGCAGTGCCCCTGAGCTCCATTTTTCAACTCGCTTTCTTCGGAGCTGGCCGCAAAAGCGCAGGATTGCTTCAGGCCCTATTGTGGTTCCGGGCGGCAGGCTGAGCCTGTGGTTAATTCTTCTTCCTGATGGGAAAATAGAGTGACCTGTGCCTGTCCCAACACCTAGAGCTAGTCTCTCATTGGTTCCCCCTCTTCCCGTTCATCCTCAGGACAAATTGCAACCTGTACGGAACAGGAGGTTAAAGGTGCTGATTCTCCACGGAGGGAGATTGCTACTAACGCGGCTGGAATGGCGAACCCGAGCACAAGGAGATGAGAAATGAGGTGCGTTTTCGAAACCTTTCCCGATCACACGGTGTACCATCTTCTGGGTTTCTCATGCATGTTTTCGATGTAAGAAGATGCCCTTGAACCTGGAGATTTGGGACCCATGGGATGGGTACCACGCAGTATTACTTTAAAGGGTCTGCGTTTGCTCACCCAACCTCACCAAACCTCTCAGCCCCAAGAGTGTCCACCCTTATGTCTCAATCAGCTGTGGGTCTAGAGATGGTCAATCCAGGTGGCATCACAGCCCCTGAACGAATTTTGTAAGAATTTCTCTCTCTTTCACTGTCTTTGTTTCACGGGATTTTAAAAGTAATTGATTTTTATAATGGGGTTTAGCTGCTTTTCACTGCTCTGTTTATGCTGCTTTACACCCACTTGACTCATTTACAGAGAGATATCAATACATAGCTTTGAAGATTCTTCCTAGTCAGGTATATTCTTGGGCGGTGAATAGGGGGTGTCGAGTCCAGTTCACTGAGCAAGGAGTAGGTCTTGTCTATTACATATTGGGTTTATGGAACGGTATCTGAGCTAATTTGAAACCCTTGTTTTCTCCCTCACCCGACCTCACCTTTCCCGTTAAGCAGCCATAGTGTGTTTTGTAAACGTGTGACGCTGTTCTGTTTTGTAATTCAGTTCAAGTGTAGCGGTTTTTACATTCCCTCTCTAAGTGATATCTTATGATAAGTGTCTTTTTCTGTGTGACTTATTTCACTTAGAATCGTCGTACCTAAATCCTCTCATCATGCTGCTACTAGCCTTATGACGTTAATTTCATGGCTGAGTGATATGCCATTGTACATAAGGACCACAACTTCCTTATCCATTTTTCTCTTTCCTGGGATATTTAAGGTGTAACGAAGTGGAGGTTCTTGTCAACAGAGCAGCCCTAAACTTTGGGGTGCCTGTGTCTTGCTGATTTTTAGTTTTCCCAATTTATACGCCCATGAGTGGAAGTGCCTTATGCTCTCTATGCTGAGTTCTTTAGATGTTTCAGGAAACACCGTACACTTCTCCAGAGTGGCTGTTGGCAATTTACATCCCGCCCATCAGCGTAGTAAGGCTCCCGTTTCTCCATGGCCTGTCCTGCATTTCTGGTTTTGACACTTTATTCAGCATGGCCCTTTTGACCGATGGGAAGCGAGACTTCTTTGTAGCGCTGATTTGCCTTTCCAGGTTGCTTGGTTGGCCAAAAAGGGCGTATGCGTTTTTTCCTGAATATATTCAGGAAAAAACGCATACGCCCTTTTTGGCCAAGGGCATCATGGTCGAGGTTTTGCCGCTTTTCCTGTGCTTTAAAGGCGATTCGACTCTACCTCCTGAAATCTGTTTCCTGCAATTCTGCCTTGCTTTCAAATCCTCCTCGTTGCCTTCCCTCAATATATTTGTGGACGAGAGTTATCATTTATAACTCTGCAGGTTTGTGAATTGCAGTGCCCCTGAGCTCGATTTTTCAACTCGTTTTTTTGGGAGCTGGCCGCAAAAGCACAGGATTGCTTCAGGCCCTGTTCTGCTTCCGGGCGGCAGGCTGAGCCTGTGGTTAATTCTTCTTCCTGATGGGAAAATAGAGTGACCTGTGCCTGTCCCAACACCTAGAGCTAGTCTCTCACTGGTTCCCCCTCTTCCCGTTCATCCTCAGGACAATTTGCAACCTGTACGGAACAGGAGGTTGAAGGTGCTGATTCTCGAAGGAGGGAGATTGCTAGTAAAGCGGCTGTAATGGCCAACCCGAGCACAAGGAGATGAGAAATGAGGTGCGTTTTCGAAACCTTTCCCGATCACACGGTGTACCATCTTCTGGGTTTCTCATGCATGTTTTTGTTATAGGAAGATGCCCTTGAACTTGGAGATTTGGGACCCATGGGATGGGTACCACGCAGTATTACTTTAAAGGGCCTGCATTTCCTCAACCAACCTGACCAAACCTCTCAGCCACAAGAGTGTCCACCCTTATGTCTCAATCAGCTGTGGGTCTAGAGATGGTCAATCCAGGTGGCATCACAGCCCCTGAACGAATATTGTAAGAATTTCTCTCTCTTTCACTGTCTTTGTTTCACGGGTTTTTAAAAGTAATTGATTTTTATAATGGGGTTTAGCTGCTTTTCACTGCTGTTTTTATGCTGCTTTACACCCACTTGACTCACTTACAGAGAGATATCAATACATAGCTTTGAAGATTCTTCCTAGTCAGATATATTCTTGGGCGGTGAATAGGGGGTTTTTGCGTCCAGTTCACTGAGCAAGGAGTAGGTCTTGCCTATTACATATTGGGTTTATTGAACGGTATCTGAGCTAATTTGAAACCCTTGTTTTCTGCCTCACCCGACCTCACCTTTCCCGTTAAGCAGCCATAGTGTGTTTTGTAAACGTGTGTCTCTGTTCTGTTTTGTAATTCAGTTCAAGTGTAGCGGTTTTTACATTCCCTCTATAAGTGATATCTTATGATAAGTGTCGTTTTCTGGTTGACTTATTTCACTTAGAATCGTCGTACCTAAATCCACTCATCATGCTGCTACTAGCCTTATGACGTTGATTTCCTGGCTGAGTGATATTCCATTGTACATAAGGACCACAACTTCTTTATCCATTTTTTTCTTTCCTGGGATATTTAAGGTGTAACGAAGTGGAGGTTCTTGTCAACAGAGCAGCCCTAAACTTTGGGGTGCCTGTGTCTTGCTGATTTTTACTTGTCCCAATTTATACACCCATGAGTGGAAGTGCCCTATGCTCTCTAAGCTGAGTTTTTTAGAGGTTTCAGGACACACCGTACACTTCTCCAGAGTGGCTGTTGGCAATTTACATCGCGCCCATCAGCGTAGCAAGGCTCCCGTTTCTCCATGGCCTGTCCTGCATTTCTGGTTTTGACACTTTATTCAGCATGGCCCTTTTGACCGATGGGAAGCGAGACTTCTTTGTAGCGCTGATTTGCCTTTCCAGGTTGCTTGGTTGGCCAAAAAGGGCGTATGCGTTTTTTCCTGAATATATTCAGGAAAAAACGCATACGCCCTTTTTGGCCAAGGGCATCATGGTCGAGGTTTTGCCGCCTTTCCTGTGCTTTAAAGGCGATTCGAATCTACCTCCTGAAATCTGTTTCCTGCAATTCTGCCTTGCTTTCAAATCCTCTTCGTTGCCTTCCCTCAATATATTTGTGGACGAGAGTTATCATTTCTAACTCTGCAGGTTTGTGAATTGCAGTGCCCCTGAGCTCCATTTTTCAACTCACTCTCTTCGGAGCTGGCTGCAAAAGCGCAGGATTGCTTCAGGCCCTATTCTGGTTCCGGGCGGCAGGCTGAGCCTGTGGTTAATTCTTCTTCCTGATGGGAAAATAGAGTGACCTGTGCCTGTCCCAACACCTAGAGCTAGTCTCTCATTGGTTCCCCCTCTTCCCGTTCATCCTCAGGACAAATTGCAACCTGTACGGAACAGGAGGTTAAAGGTGCTGATTCTCCACGGAGGGAGATTGCTACTAACGCGGCTGGAATGGCGAACCCGAGCACAAGGAGATGAGAAATGAGGTGCGTTTTAGAAACCTTTCCCGATCACACGGTGTACCATCTTCTGGGTTTCTCATGCATGTTTTCGATGTAGGAAGATGCCCTTGAACCTGGAGATTTGGGACCCATGGGATGGGTACCACGCAGTATTACTTTAAAGGGTCTGCGTTTGCTCACCCAACCTCACCAAACCTCTCAGCCCCAAGAGTGTCCACCCTTATGTCTCAATCAGCTGTGGGTCTAGAGATGGTCAATCCAGGTGGCATCACAGCCCCTGAACGAATTTTGTAAGAATTTCTCTCTCTTTCACTGTCTTTGTTTCACGGGATTTTAAAAGTAATTGATTTTTATAATGGGGTTTAGCTGCTTTTCACTGCTCTGTTTATGCTGCTTTACACCCACTTGACTCATTTACAGAGAGATATCAATACATAGCTTTGAAGATTCTTCCTAGTCAGGTATATTCTTGGGCGGTGAATAGGGGGTGTCGAGTCCAGTTCACTGAGCAAGGAGTAGGTCTTGTCTATTACATATTGGGTTTATGGAACGGTATCTGAGCTAATTTGAAACCCTTGTTTTCTCCCTCACCCGACCTCACCTTTCCCGTTAAGCAGCCATAGTGTGTTTTGTAAACGTGTGACGCTGTTCTGTTTTGTAATTCAGTTCAAGTGTAGCGGTTTTTACATTCCCTCTCTAAGTGATATCTTATGATAAGTGTCTTTTTCTGTGTGACTTATTTCACTTAGAATCGTCGTACCTAAATCCTCTCATCATGCTGCTACTAGCCTTATGACGTTAATTTCATGGCTGAGTGATATGCCATTGTACATAAGGACCACAACTTCCTTATCCATTTTTCTCTTTCCTGGGATATTTAAGGTGTAACGAAGTGGAGGTTCTTGTCAACAGAGCAGCCCTAAACTTTGGGGTGCCTGTGTCTTGCTGATTTTTAGTTTTCCCAATTTATACGCCCATGAGTGGAAGTGCCTTATGCTCTCTATGCTGAGTTCTTTAGATGTTTCAGGAAACACCGTACACTTCTCCAGAGTGGCTGTTGGCAATTTACATCCCGCCCATCAGCGTAGTAAGGCTCCCATTTCTCCATGGCCTGTCCTGCATTTCTGGTTTTGACACTTTATTCAGCATGGCCCTTTTGACCGATGGGAAGCGAGACTTCTTTGTAGCGCTGATTTGCCTTTCCAGGTTGCTTGGTTGGCCAAAAAGGGCGTATGCGTTTTTTCCTGAATATATTCAGGAAAAAACGCATACGCCCTTTTTGGCCAAGGGCATCATGGTCGAGGTTTTGCCGCTTTTCCTGTGCTTTAAAGGCGATTCGACTCTACCTCCTGAAATCTGTTTCCTGCAATTCTGCCTTGCTTTCAAATCCTCCTCGTTGCCTTCCCTCAATATATTTGTGGACGAGAGTTATCATTTATAACTCTGCAGGTTTGTGAATTGCAGTGCCCCTGAGCTCGATTTTTCAACTCGTTTTTTTGGGAGCTGGCCGCAAAAGCACAGGATTGCTTCAGGCCCTGTTCTGCTTCCGGGCGGCAGGCTGAGCCTGTGGTTAATTCTTCTTCCTGATGGGAAAATAGAGTGACCTGTGCCTGTCCCAACACCTAGAGCTAGTCTCTCACTGGTTCCCCCTCTTCCCGTTCATCCTCAGGACAATTTGCAACCTGTACGGAACAGGAGGTTGAAGGTGCTGATTCTCGAAGGAGGGAGATTGCTAGTAAAGCGGCTGTAATGGCCAACCCGAGCACAAGGAGATGAGAAATGAGGTGCGTTTTCGAAACCTTTCCCGATCACACGGTGTACCATCTTCTGGGTTTCTCATGCATGTTTTTGTTATAGGAAGATGCCCTTGAACTTGGAGATTTGGGACCCATGGGATGGGTACCACGCAGTATTACTTTAAAGGGCCTGCGTTTCCTCAACCAACCTGACCAAACCTCTCAGCCACAAGAGTGTCCACCCTTATGTCTCAATCAGCTGTGGGTCTAGAGATGGTCAATCCAGGTGGCATCACAGCCCCTGAACGAATATTGTAAGAATTTCTCTCTCTTTCACTGTCTTTGTTTCACGGGTTTTTAAAAGTAATTGATTTTTATAATGGGGTTTAGCTGCTTTTCACTGCTGTTTTTATGCTGCTTTACACCCACTTGACTCACTTACAGAGAGATATCAATACATAGCTTTGAAGATTCTTCCTAGTCAGATATATTCTTGGGCGGTGAATAGGGGGTTTTTGCGTCCAGTTCACTGAGCAAGGAGTAGGACTTGTCTATTACATATTGGGTTTATTGAACGGTATCTGAGCTAATTTGAAACCCTTGTTTTCTGCCTCACCCGACCTCACCTTTCCCGTTAAGCAGCCATAGTGTGTTTTGTAAACGTGTGTCTCTGTTCTGTTTTGTAATTCAGTTCAAGTGTAGCGGTTTTTCCATTCCCTCTATAAGTGATATCTTATGATAAGTGTCGTTTTCTGGTTGACTTATTTCACTTAGAATCGTCGTACCTAAATCCACTCATCATGCTGCTACTAGCCTTATGACGTTGATTTCCTGGCTGAGTGATATTCCATTGTACATAAGGACCACAACTTCTTTATCCATTTTTTTCTTTCCTGGGATATTTAAGGTGTAACGAAGTGGAGGTTCTTGTCAACAGAGCAGCCCTAAACTTTGGGGTGCCTGTGTCTTGCTGATTTTTACTTTTCCCAATTTATACACCCATGAGTGGAAGTGCCCTATGCTCTCTAAGCTGAGTTTTTTAGAGGTTTCAGGACACACCGTACACTTCTCCAGAGTGGCTGTTGGCAATTTACATAACGCCCATCAGCGTAGCAAGGCTCCCGTTTCTCCATGGCCTGTCCTGCATTTCTGGTTTTGACACTTTATTCAGCATGGCCCTTTTGACCGATGGGAAGCGAGACTTCTTTGTAGCGCTGATTTGCCTTTCCAGGTTGCTTGGTTGGCCAAAAAGGGCGTATGCGTTTTTTCCTGAATATATTCAGGAAAAAACGCATACGCCCTTTTTGGCCAAGGGCATCATGGTCGAGGTTTTGCCGCCTTTCCTGTGCTTTAAAGGCGATTCGAATCTACCTCCTGAAATCTGTTTCCTGCAATTCTGCCTTGCTTTCAAATCCTCTTCGTTGCCTTCCCTCAATATATTTGTGGACGAGAGTTATCATTTCTAACTCTGCAGGTTTGTGAATTGCAGTGCCCCTGAGCTCCATTTTTCAACTCGCTTTCTTCGGAGCTGGCCGCAAAAGCGCAGGATTGCTTCAGGCCCTATTCTGGTTCCGGGCGGCAGGCTGAGCCTGTGGTTAATTCTTCTTCCTGATGGGAAAATAGAGTGACCTGTGCCTGTCCCAACACCTAGAGCTAGTCTCTCATTGGTTCCCCCTCTTCCCGTTCATCCTCAGGACAAATTGCAACCTGTACGGAACAGGAGGTTAAAGGTGCTGATTCTCCACGGAGGGAGATTGCTACTAACGCGGCTGGAATGGCGAACCCGAGCACAAGGAGATGAGAAATGAGGTGCGTTTTAGAAACCTTTCCCGATCACACGGTGTACCATCTTCTGGGTTTCTCATGCATGTTTTTGTTATAGGAAGATGCCCTTGAACTTGGAGATTTGGGACCCATGGGATGGGTACCACGCAGTATTACTTTAAAGGGCCTGCGTTTCCTCAACCAACCTGACCAAACCTCTCAGCCACAAGAGTGTCCACCCTTATGTCTCAATCAGCTGTGGGTCTAGAGATGGTCAATCCAGGTGGCATCACAGCCCCTGAACGAATATTGTAAGAATTTCTCTCTCTTTCACTGTCTTTGTTTCACGGGTTTTTAAAAGTAATTGATTTTTATAATGGGGTTTAGCTGCTTTTCACTGCTGTTTTTATGCTGCTTTACACCCACTTGACTCACTTACAGAGAGATATCAATACATAGCTTTGAAGATTCTTCCTAGTCAGATATATTCTTGGGCGGTGAATAGGGGGTTTTTGCGTCCAGTTCACTGAGCAAGGAGTAGGACTTGTCTATTACATATTGGGTTTATTGAACGGTATCTGAGCTAATTTGAAACCCTTGTTTTCTGCCTCACCCGACCTCACCTTTACCGTTAAGCAGCCATAGTGTGTTTTGTAAACGTGTGTCTCTGTTCTGTTTTGTAATTCAGTTCAAGTGTAGCGGTTTTTACATTCCCTCTATAAGTGATATCTTATGATAAGTGTCGTTTTCTGGTTGACTTATTTCACTTAGAATCGTCGTACCTAAATCCACTCATCATGCTGCTACTAGCCTTATGACGTTGATTTCCTGGCTGAGTGATATTCCATTGTACATAAGGACCACAACTTCTTTATCCATTTTTTTCTTTCCTGGGATATTTAAGGTGTAACGAAGTGGAGGTTCTTGTCAACAGAGCAGCCCTAAACTTTGGGGTGCCTGTGTCTTGCTGATTTTTACTTTTCCCAATTTATACACCCATGAGTGGAAGTGCCCTATGCTCTCTAAGCTGAGTTTTTTAGAGGTTTCAGGACACACCGTACACTTCTCCAGAGTGGCTGTTGGCAATTTACATCACGCCCATCAGCGTAGCAAGGCTCCCGTTTCTCCATGGCCTGTCCTGCATTTCTGGTTTTGACACTTTATTCAGCATGGCCCTTTTGACCGATGGGAAGCGAGACTTCTTTGTAGCGCTGATTTGCCTTTCCAGGTTGCTTGGTTGGCCAAAAAGGGCGTATGCGTTTTTTCCTGAATATATTCAGGAAAAAACGCATACGCCCTTTTTGGCCAAGGGCATCATGGTCGAGGTTTTGCCGCCTTTCCTGTGCTTTAAAGGCGATTCGAATCTACCTCCTGAAATCTGTTTCCTGCAATTCTGCCTTGCTTTCAAATCCTCTTCGTTGCCTTCCCTCAATATATTTGTGGACGAGAGTTATCATTTCTAACTCTGCAGGTTTGTGAATTGCAGTGCCCCTGAGCTCCATTTTTCAACTCGCTTTCTTCGGAGCTGGCCGCAAAAGCGCAGGATTGCTTCAGGCCCTATTCTGGTTCCGGGCGGCAGGCTGAGCCTGTGGTTAATTCTTCTTCCTGATGGGAAAATAGAGTGACCTGTGCCTGTCCCAACACCTAGAGCTAGTCTCTCATTGGTTCCCCCTCTTCCCGTTCATCCTCAGGACAAATTGCAACCTGTACGGAACAGGAGGTTAAAGGTGCTGATTCTCCACGGAGGGAGATTGCTACTAACGCGGCTGGAATGGCGAACCCGAGCACAAGGAGATGAGAAATGAGGTGCGTTTTAGAAACCTTTCCCGATCACACGGTGTACCATCTTCTGGGTTTCTCATGCATGTTTTCGATGTAGGAAGATGCCCTTGAACCTGGAGATTTGGGACCCATGGGATGGGTACCATGCAGTAATACTTTAAAGGGTCTGCGTTTGCTCACCCAACCTCACCAAACCTCTCAGCCCCAAGAGTGTCCACCCTTATGTCTCAATCAGCTGTGGGTCTAGAGATGGTCAATCCAGGTGGCATCACAGCCCCTGAACGAATTTTGTAAGAATTTCTCTCTCTTTCACTGTCTTTGTTTCACGGGATTTTAAAAGTAATTGATTTTTATAATGGGGTTTAGCTGCTTTTCACTGCTCTGTTTATGCTGCTTTACACCCACTTGACTCATTTACAGAGAGATATCAATACATAGCTTTGAAGATTCTTCCTAGTCAGGTATATTCTTGGGCGGTGAATAGGGGGTGTCGAGTCCAGTTCACTGAGCAAGGAGTAGGTCTTGTCTATTACATATTGGGTTTATTGAACGGTATCTGAGCTAATTTGAAACCCTTGTTTTCTGCCTCACCTGACCTCACCTTTCCCGTTAAGCAGCCATAGTGTGTTTTGTAAACGTGTGTCTCTGTTCTGTTTTGTAATTCAGTTCAAGTGTAGCGGTTTTTCCATTCCCTCTATAAGTGATATCTTATGATAAGTGTCGTTTTCTGGTTGACTTATTTCACTTAGAATCGTCGTACCTAAATCCACTCATCATGCTGCTACTAGCCTTATGACGTTGATTTCCTGGCTGAGTGATATTCCATTGTACATAAGGACCACAACTTCTTTATCCATTTTTTTCTTTCCTGGGATATTTAAGGTGTAACGAAGTGGAGGTTCTTGTCAACAGAGCAGCCCTAAACTTTGGGGTGCCTGTGTCTTGCTGATTTTTACTTTTCCCAATTTATACACCCATGAGTGGAAGTGCCCTATGCTCTCTAAGCTGAGTTTTTTAGAGGTTTCAGGACACACCGTACACTTCTCCAGAGTGGCTGTTGGCAATTTACATCACGCCCATCAGCGTAGCAAGGCTCCCGTTTCTCCATGGCCTGTCCTGCATTTCTGGTTTTGACACTTTATTCAGCATGGCCCTTTTGACCGATGGGAAGCGAGACTTCTTTGTAGCGCTGATTTGCCTTTCCAGGTTGCTTGGTTGGCCAAAAAGGGCGTATGCGTTTTTTCCTGAATATATTCAGGAAAAAACGCATACGCCCTTTTTGGCCAAGGGCATCATGGTCGAGGTTTTGCCGCCTTTCCTGTGCTTTAAAGGCGATTCGAATCTACCTCCTGAAATCTGTTTCCTGCAATTCTGCCTTGCTTTCAAATCCTCTTCGTTGCCTTCCCTCAATATATTTGTGGACGAGAGTTATCATTTCTAACTCTGCAGGTTTGTGAATTGCAGTGCCCCTGAGCTCCATTTTTCAACTCGCTTTCTTCGGAGCTGGCCGCAAAAGCGCAGGATTGCTTCAGGCCCTATTCTGGTTCCGGGCGGCAGGCTGAGCCTGTGGTTAATTCTTCTTCCTGATGGGAAAATAGAGTGACCTGTGCCTGTCCCAACACCTAGAGCTAGTCTCTCATTGGTTCCCCCTCTTCCCGTTCATCCTCAGGACAAATTGCAACCTGTACGGAACAGGAGGTTAAAGGTGCTGATTCTCCACGGAGGGAGATTGCTACTAACGCGGCTGGAATGGCGAACCCGAGCACAAGGAGATGAGAAATGAGGTGCGTTTTAGAAACCTTTCCCGATCACACGGTGTACCATCTTCTGGGTTTCTCATGCATGTTTTCGATGTAGGAAGATGCCCTTGAACCTGGAGATTTGGGACCCATGGGATGGGTACCACGCAGTATTACTTTAAAGGGTCTGCGTTTGCTCACCCAACCTCACCAAACCTCTCAGCCCCAAGAGTGTCCACCCTTATGTCTCAATCAGCTGTGGGTCTAGAGATGGTCAATCCAGGTGGCATCACAGCCCCTGAACGAATTTTGTAAGAATTTCTCTCTCTTTCACTGTCTTTGTTTCACGGGATTTTAAAAGTAATTGATTTTTATAATGGGGTTTAGCTGCTTTTCACTGCTCTGTTTATGCTGCTTTACACCCACTTGACTCATTTACAGAGAGATATCAATACATAGCTTTGAAGATTCTTCCTAGTCAGGTATATTCTTGGGCGGTGAATAGGGGGTGTCGAGTCCAGTTCACTGAGCAAGGAGTAGGTCTTGTCTATTACATATTGGGTTTATGGAACGGTATCTGAGCTAATTTGAAACCCTTGTTTTCTCCCTCACCCGACCTCACCTTTCCCGTTAAGCAGCCATAGTGTGTTTTGTAAACGTGTGACGCTGTTCTGTTTTGTAATTCAGTTCAAGTGTAGCGGTTTTTACATTCCCTCTCTAAGTGATATCTTATGATAAGTGTCTTTTTCTGTGTGACTTATTTCACTTAGAATCGTCGTACCTAAATCCTCTCATCATGCTGCTACTAGCCTTATGACGTTAATTTCATGGCTGAGTGATATGCCATTGTACATAAGGACCACAACTTCCTTATCCATTTTTCTCTTTCCTGGGATATTTAAGGTGTAACGAAGTGGAGGTTCTTGTCAACAGAGCAGCCCTAAACTTTGGGGTGCCTGTGTCTTGCTGATTTTTAGTTTTCCCAATTTATACGCCCATGAGTGGAAGTGCCTTATGCTCTCTATGCTGAGTTCTTTAGATGTTTCAGGAAACACCGTACACTTCTCCAGAGTGGCTGTTGGCAATTTACATCCCGCCCATCAGCGTAGTAAGGCTCCCGTTTCTCCATGGCCTGTCCTGCATTTCTGGTTTTGACACTTTATTCAGCATGGCCCTTTTGACCGATGGGAAGCGAGACTTCTTTGTAGCGCTGATTTGCCTTTCCAGGTTGCTTGGTTGGCCAAAAAGGGCGTATGCGTTTTTTCCTGAATATATTCAGGAAAAAACGCATACGCCCTTTTTGGCCAAGGCCATCATGGTCGAGGTTTTGCCGCTTTTCCTGTGCTTTAAAGGCGATTCGACTCTACCTCCTGAAATCTGTTTCCTGCAATTCTGCCTTGCTTTCAAATCCTCCTCGTTGCCTTCCCTCAATATATTTGTGGACGAGAGTTATCATTTCTAACTCTGCAGGTTTGTGAATTGCATTGCCCCTGAGCTCGATTTTTCAACTCGTTTTTTTGGGAGCTGGCCGCAAAAGCACAGGATTGCTTCAGGCCCTGTTCTGCTTCCGGGCGGCAGGCTGAGCCTGTGGTTAATTCTTCTTCCTGATGGGAAAATAGAGTGACCTGTGCCTGTCCCAACACCTAGAGCTAGTCTCTCACTGGTTCCCCCTCTTCCCGTTCATCCTCAGGACAATTTGCAACCTGTACGGAACAGGAGGTTGAAGGTGCTGATTCTCGAAGGAGGGAGATTGCTAGTAAAGCGGCTGTAATGGCCAACCCGAGCACAAGGAGATGAGAAATGAGGTGCGTTTTCGAAACCTTTCCCGATCACACGGTGTACCATCTTCTGGGTTTCTCATGCATGTTTTTGTTATAGGAAGATGCCCTTGAACTTGGAGATTTGGGACCCATGGGATGGGTACCACGCAGTATTACTTTAAAGGGCCTGCGTTTCCTCAACCAACCTGACCAAACCTCTCAGCCACAAGAGTGTCCACCCTTATGTCTCAATCAGCTGTGGGTCTAGAGATGGTCAATCCAGGTGGCATCACAGCCCCTGAACGAATATTGTAAGAATTTCTCTCTCTTTCACTGTCTTTGTTTCACGGGTTTTTAAAAGTAATTGATTTTTATAATGGGGTTTAGCTGCTTTTCACTGCTGTTTTTATGCTGCTTTACACCCACTTGACTCACTTACAGAGAGATATCAATACATAGCTTTGAAGATTCTTCCTAGTCAGATATATTCTTGGGCGGTGAATAGGGGGTTTTTGCGTCCAGTTCACTGAGCAAGGAGTAGGTCTTGTCTATTACATATTGGGTTTATTGAACGGTATCTGAGCTAATTTGAAACCCTTGTTTTCTGCCTCACCCGACCTCACCTTTCCCGTTAAGCAGTCATAGTGTGTTTTGTAAACGTGTGTCTCTGTTCTGTTTTGTAATTCAGTTCAAGTGTAGCGGTTTTTCCATTCCCTCTATAAGTGATATCTTATGATAAGTGTCGTTTTCTGGTTGACTTATTTCACTTAGAATCGTCGTACCTAAATCCACTCATCATGCTGCTACTAGCCTTATGACGTTGATTTCCTGGCTGAGTGATATTCCATTGTACATAAGGACCACAACTTCTTTATCCATTTTTTTCTTTCCTGGGATATTTAAGGTGTAACGAAGTGGAGGTTCTTGTCAACAGAGCAGCCCTAAACTTTGGGGTGCCTGTGTCTTGCTGATTTTTACTTTTCCCAATTTATACACCCATGAGTGGAAGTGCCCTATGCTCTCTAAGCTGAGTTTTTTAGAGGTTTCAGGACACACCGTACACTTCTCCAGAGTGGCTGTTGGCAATTTACATGCCGCCCATCAGCGTAGCAAGGCTCCCGTTTCTCCATGGCCTGTCCTGCATTTCTGGTTTTGACACTTTATTCAGCATGGCCCTTTTGACCGATGGGAAGCGAGACTTCTTTGTAGCGCTGATTTGCCTTTCCAGGTTGCTTGGTTGGCCAAAAAGGGCGTATGCGTTTTTTCCTGAATATATTCAGGAAAAAACGTATACGCCCTTTTTGGCCAAGGGCATCATGGTCGAGGTTTTGCCGCCTTTCCTGTGCTTTAAAGGCGATTCGAATCTACCTCCTGAAATCTGTTTCCTGCAATTCTGCCTTGCTTTCAAATCCTCTTCGTTGCCTTCCCTCAATATATTTGTGGACGAGAGTTATCATTTCTAACTCTGCAGGTTTGTGAATTGCAGTGCCCCTGAGCTCCATTTTTCAACTCACTCTCTTCGGAGCTGGCTGCAAAAGCGCAGGATTGCTTCAGGCCCTATTCTGGTTCCGGGCGGCAGGCTGAGCCTGTGGTTAATTCTTCTTCCTGATGGGAAAATAGAGTGACCTGTGCCTGTCCCAACACCTAGAGCTAGTCTCTCATTGGTTCCCCCTCTTCCCGTTCATCCTCAGGACAAATTGCAACCTGTACGGAACAGGAGGTTAAAGGTGCTGATTCTCCACGGAGGGAGATTGCTACTAACGCGGCTGGAATGGCGAACCCGAGCACAAGGAGATGAGAAATGAGGTGCGTTTTAGAAACCTTTCCCGATCACACGGTGTACCATCTTCTGGGTTTCTCATGCATGTTTTCGATGTAGGAAGATGCCCTTGAACCTGGAGATTTGGGACCCATGGGATGGGTACCACGCAGTATTACTTTAAAGGGTCTGCGTTTGCTCACCCAACCTCACCAAACCTCTCAGCCCCAAGAGTGTCCACCCTTATGTCTCAATCAGCTGTGGGTCTAGAGATGGTCAATCCAGGTGGCATCACAGCCCCTGAACGAATTTTGTAAGAATTTCTCTCTCTTTCACTGTCTTTGTTTCACGGGATTTTAAAAGTAATTGATTTTTATAATGGGGTTTAGCTGCTTTTCACTGCTCTGTTTATGCTGCTTTACACCCACTTGACTCATTTACAGAGAGATATCAATACATAGCTTTGAAGATTCTTCCTAGTCAGGTATATTCTTGGGCGGTGAATAGGGGGTGTCGAGTCCAGTTCACTGAGCAAGGAGTAGGTCTTGTCTATTACATATTGGGTTTATGGAACGGTATCTGAGCTAATTTGAAACCCTTGTTTTCTCCCTCACCCGACCTCACCTTTCCCGTTAAGCAGCCATAGTGTGTTTTGTAAACGTGTGACGCTGTTCTGTTTTGTAATTCAGTTCAAGTGTAGCGGTTTTTACATTCCCTCTCTAAGTGATATCTTATGATAAGTGTCTTTTTCTGTGTGACTTATTTCACTTAGAATCGTCGTACCTAAATCCTCTCATCATGCTGCTACTAGCCTTATGACGTTAATTTCATGGCTGAGTGATATGCCATTGTACATAAGGACCACAACTTCCTTATCCATTTTTCTCTTTCCTGGGATATTTAAGGTGTAACGAAGTGGAGGTTCTTGTCAACAGAGCAGCCCTAAACTTTGGGGTGCCTGTGTCTTGCTGATTTTTAGTTTTCCCAATTTATACGCCCATGAGTGGAAGTGCCTTATGCTCTCTATGCTGAGTTCTTTAGATGTTTCAGGAAACACCGTACACTTCTCCAGAGTGGCTGTTGGCAATTTACATCCCGCCCATCAGCGTAGTAAGGCTCCCATTTCTCCATGGCCTGTCCTGCATTTCTGGTTTTGACACTTTATTCAGCATGGCCCTTTTGACCGATGGGAAGCGAGACTTCTTTGTAGCGCTGATTTGCCTTTCCAGGTTGCTTGGTTGGCCAAAAAGGGCGTATGCGTTTTTTCCTGAATATATTCAGGAAAAAACGCATACGCCCTTTTTGGCCAAGGGCATCATGGTCGAGGTTTTGCCGCTTTTCCTGTGCTTTAAAGGCGATTCGACTCTACCTCCTGAAATCTGTTTCCTGCAATTCTGCCTTGCTTTCAAATCCTCCTCGTTGCCTTCCCTCAATATATTTGTGGACGAGAGTTATCATTTATAACTCTGCAGGTTTGTGAATTGCAGTGCCCCTGAGCTCGATTTTTCAACTCGTTTTTTTGGGAGCTGGCCGCAAAAGCACAGGATTGCTTCAGGCCCTGTTCTGCTTCCGGGCGGCAGGCTGAGCCTGTGGTTAATTCTTCTTCCTGATGGGAAAATAGAGTGACCTGTGCCTGTCCCAACACCTAGAGCTAGTCTCTCACTGGTTCCCCCTCTTCCCGTTCATCCTCAGGACAATTTGCAACCTGTACGGAACAGGAGGTTGAAGGTGCTGATTCTCGAAGGAGGGAGATTGCTAGTAAAGCGGCTGTAATGGCCAACCCGAGCACAAGGAGATGAGAAATGAGGTGCGTTTTCGAAACCTTTCCCGATCACACGGTGTACCATCTTCTGGGTTTCTCATGCATGTTTTTGTTATAGGAAGATGCCCTTGAACTTGGAGATTTGGGACCCATGGGATGGGTACCACGCAGTATTACTTTAAAGGGCCTGCGTTTCCTCAACCAACCTGACCAAACCTCTCAGCCACAAGAGTGTCCACCCTTATGTCTCAATCAGCTGTGGGTCTAGAGATGGTCAATCCAGGTGGCATCACAGCCCCTGAACGAATATTGTAAGAATTTCTCTCTCTTTCACTGTCTTTGTTTCACGGGTTTTTAAAAGTAATTGATTTTTATAATGGGGTTTAGCTGCTTTTCACTGCTGTTTTTATGCTGCTTTACACCCACTTGACTCACTTACAGAGAGATATCAATACATAGCTTTGAAGATTCTTCCTAGTCAGATATATTCTTGGGCGGTGAATAGGGGGTTTTTGCGTCCAGTTCACTGAGCAAGGAGTAGGACTTGTCTATTACATATTGGGTTTATTGAACGGTATCTGAGCTAATTTGAAACCCTTGTTTTCTGCCTCACCCGACCTCACCTTTCCCGTTAAGCAGCCATAGTGTGTTTTGTAAACGTGTGTCTCTGTTCTGTTTTGTAATTCAGTTCAAGTGTAGCGGTTTTTCCATTCCCTCTATAAGTGATATCTTATGATAAGTGTCGTTTTCTGGTTGACTTATTTCACTTAGAATCGTCGTACCTAAATCCACTCATCATGCTGCTACTAGCCTTATGACGTTGATTTCCTGGCTGAGTGATATTCCATTGTACATAAGGACCACAACTTCTTTATCCATTTTTTTCTTTCCTGGGATATTTAAGGTGTAACGAAGTGGAGGTTCTTGTCAACAGAGCAGCCCTAAACTTTGGGGTGCCTGTGTCTTGCTGATTTTTACTTTTCCCAATTTATACACCCATGAGTGGAAGTGCCCTATGCTCTCTAAGCTGAGTTTTTTAGAGGTTTCAGGACACACCGTACACTTCTCCAGAGTGGCTGTTGGCAATTTACATGCCGCCCATCAGCGTAGCAAGGCTCCCGTTTCTCCATGGCCTGTCCTGCATTTCTGGTTTTGACACTTTATTCAGCATGGCCCTTTTGACCGATGGGAAGCGAGACTTCTTTGTAGCGCTGATTTGCCTTTCCAGGTTGCTTGGTTGGCCAAAAAGGGCGTATGCGTTTTTTCCTGAATATATTCAGGAAAAAACGCATACGCCCTTTTTGGCCAAGGGCATCATGGTCGAGGTTTTGCCGCCTTTCCTGTGCTTTAAAGGCGATTCGAATCTACCTCCTGAAATCTGTTTCCTGCAATTCTGCCTTGCTTTCAAATCCTCTTCGTTGCCTTCCCTCAATATATTTGTGGACGAGAGTTATCATTTCTAACTCTGCAGGTTTGTGAATTGCAGTGCCCCTGAGCTCCATTTTTCAACTCGCTTTCTTCGGAGCTGGCCGCAAAAGCGCAGGATTGCTTCAGGCCCTATTCTGGTTCCGGGCGGCAGGCTGAGCCTGTGGTTAATTCTTCTTCCTGATGGGAAAATAGAGTGACCTGTGCCTGTCCCAACACCTAGAGCTAGTCTCTCATTGGTTCCCCCTGTTCCCGTTCATCCTCAGGACAAATTGCAACCTGTACGGAACAGGAGGTTAAAGGTGCTGATTCTCCACGGAGGGAGATTGCTACTAACGCGGCTGGAATGGCGAACCCGAGCACAAGGAGATGAGAAATGAGGTGCGTTTTAGAAACCTTTCCCGATCACACGGTGTACCATCTTCTGGGTTTCTCATGCATGTTTTTGTTATAGGAAGATGCCCTTGAACTTGGAGATTTGGGACCCATGGGATGGGTACCACGCAGTATTACTTTAAAGGGCCTGCGTTTCCTCAACCAACCTGACCAAACCTCTCAGCCACAAGAGTGTCCACCCTTATGTCTCAATCAGCTGTGGGTCTAGAGATGGTCAATCCAGGTGGCATCACAGCCCCTGAACGAATATTGTAAGAATTTCTCTCTCTTTCACTGTCTTTGTTTCACGGGTTTTTAAAAGTAATTGATTTTTATAATGGGGTTTAGCTGCTTTTCACTGCTGTTTTTATGCTGCTTTACACCCACTTGACTCACTTACAGAGAGATATCAATACATAGCTTTGAAGATTCTTCCTAGTCAGATATATTCTTGGGCGGTGAATAGGGGGTTTTTGCGTCCAGTTCACTGAGCAAGGAGTAGGACTTGTCTATTACATATTGGGTTTATTGAACGGTATCTGAGCTAATTTGAAACCCTTGTTTTCTGCCTCACCCGACCTCACCTTTCCCGTTAAGCAGCCATAGTGTGTTTTGTAAACGTGTGTCTCTGTTCTGTTTTGTAATTCAGTTCAAGTGTAGCGGTTTTTCCATTCCCTCTATAAGTGATATCTTATGATAAGTGTCGTTTTCTGGTTGACTTATTTCACTTAGAATCGTCGTACCTAAATCCACTCATCATGCTGCTACTAGCCTTATGACGTTGATTTCCTGGCTGAGTGATATTCCATTGTACATAAGGACCACAACTTCTTTATCCATTTTTTTCTTTCCTGGGATATTTAAGGTGTAACGAAGTGGAGGTTCTTGTCAACAGAGCAGCCCTAAACTTTGGGGTGCCTGTGTCTTGCTGATTTTTACTTTTCCCAATTTATACACCCATGAGTGGAAGTGCCCTATGCTCTCTAAGCTGAGTTTTTTAGAGGTTTCAGGACACACCGTACACTTCTCCAGAGTGGCTGTTGGCAATTTACATCACGCCCATCAGCGTAGCAAGGCTCCCGTTTCTCCATGGCCTGTCCTGCATTTCTGGTTTTGACACTTTATTCAGCATGGCCCTTTTGACCGATGGGAAGCGAGACTTCTTTGTAGCGCTGATTTGCCTTTCCAGGTTGCTTGGTTGGCCAAAAAGGGCGTATGCGTTTTTTCCTGAATATATTCAGGAAAAAACGCATACGCCCTTTTTGGCCAAGGGCATCATGGTCGAGGTTTTGCCGCCTTTCCTGTGCTTTAAAGGCGATTCGAATCTACCTCCTGAAATCTGTTTCCTGCAATTCTGCCTTGCTTTCAAATCCTCTTCGTTGCCTTCCCTCAATATATTTGTGGACGAGAGTTATCATTTCTAACTCTGCAGGTTTGTGAATTGCAGTGCCCCTGAGCTCCATTTTTCAACTTGCTTTCTTCGGAGCTGGCCGCAAAAGCGCAGGATTGCTTCAGGCCCTATTGTGGTTCCGGGCGGCAGGCTGAGCCTGTGGTTAATTCTTCTTCCTGATGGGAAAATAGAGTGACCTGTGCCTGTCCCAACACCTAGAGCTAGTCTCTCATTGGTTCCCCCTCTTCCCGTTCATCCTCAGGACAAATTGCAACCTGTACGGAACAGGAGGTTAAAGGTGCTGATTCTCCACGGAGGGAGATTGCTACTAACGCGGCTGGAATGGCGAACCCGAGCACAAGGAGATGAGAAATGAGGTGCGTTTTAGAAACCTTTCCCGATCACACGGTGTACCATCTTCTGGGTTTCTCATGCATGTTTTCGATGTAGGAAGATGCCCTTGAACCTGGAGATTTGGGACCCATGGGATGGGTACCATGCAGTAATACTTTAAAGGGTCTGCGTTTGCTCACCCAACCTCACCAAACCTCTCAGCCCCAAGAGTGTCCACCCTTATGTCTCAATCAGCTGTGGGTCTAGAGATGGTCAATCCAGGTGGCATCACAGCCCCTGAACGAATTTTGTAAGAATTTCTCTCTCTTTCACTGTCTTTGTTTCACGGGATTTTAAAAGTAATTGATTTTTATAATGGGGTTTAGCTGCTTTTCACTGCTCTGTTTATGCTGCTTTACACCCACTTGACTCATTTACAGAGAGATATCAATACATAGCTTTGAAGATTCTTCCTAGTCAGGTATATTCTTGGGCGGTGAATAGGGGGTGTCGAGTCCAGTTCACTGAGCAAGGAGTAGGTCTTGTCTATTACATATTGGGTTTATTGAACGGTATCTGAGCTAATTTGAAACCCTTGTTTTCTGCCTCACCTGACCTCACCTTTCCCGTTAAGCAGCCATAGTGTGTTTTGTAAACGTGTGTCTCTGTTCTGTTTTGTAATTCAGTTCAAGTGTAGCGGTTTTTCCATTCCCTCTATAAGTGATATCTTATGATAAGTGTCGTTTTCTGGTTGACTTATTTCACTTAGAATCGTCGTACCTAAATCCACTCATCATGCTGCTACTAGCCTTATGACGTTGATTTCCTGGCTGAGTGATATTCCATTGTACATAAGGACCACAACTTCTTTATCCATTTTTTTCTTTCCTGGGATATTTAAGGTGTAACGAAGTGGAGGTTCTTGTCAACAGAGCAGCCCTAAACTTTGGGGTGCCTGTGTCTTGCTGATTTTTACTTTTCCCAATTTATACACCCATGAGTGGAAGTGCCCTATGCTCTCTAAGCTGAGTTTTTTAGAGGTTTCAGGACACACCGTACACTTCTCCAGAGTGGCTGTTGGCAATTTACATCACGCCCATCAGCGTAGCAAGGCTCCCGTTTCTCCATGGCCTGTCCTGCATTTCTGGTTTTGACACTTTATTCAGCATGGCCCTTTTGACCGATGGGAAGCGAGACTTCTTTGTAGCGCTGATTTGCCTTTCCAGGTTGCTTGGTTGGCCAAAAAGGGCGTATGCGTTTTTTCCTGAATATATTCAGGAAAAAACGCATACGCCCTTTTTGGCCAAGGGCATCATGGTCGAGGTTTTGCCGCCTTTCCTGTGCTTTAAAGGCGATTCGAATCTACCTCCTGAAATCTGTTTCCTGCAATTCTGCCTTGCTTTCAAATCCTCTTCGTTGCCTTCCCTCAATATATTTGTGGACGAGAGTTATCATTTCTAACTCTGCAGGTTTGTGAATTGCAGTGCCCCTGAGCTCCATTTTTCAACTTGCTTTCTTCGGAGCTGGCCGCAAAAGCGCAGGATTGCTTCAGGCCCTATTCTGGTTCCGGGCGGCAGGCTGAGCCTGTGGTTAATTCTTCTTCCTGATGGGAAAATAGAGTGACCTGTGCCTGTCCCAACACCTAGAGCTAGTCTCTCATTGGTTCCCCCTCTTCCCGTTCATCCTCAGGACAAATTGCAACCTGTACGGAACAGGAGGTTAAAGGTACTGATTCTCCACGGAGGGAGATTGCTACTAACGCGGCTGGAATGGCGAACCCGAGCACAAGGAGATGAGAAATGAGGTGCGTTTTAGAAACCTTTCCCGATCACACGGTGTACCATCTTCTGGGTTTCTCATGCATGTTTTCGATGTAGGAAGATGCCCTTGAACCTGGAGATTTGGGACCCATGGGATGGGTACCACGCAGTATTACTTTAAAGGGTCTGCGTTTGCTCACCCAACCTCACCAAACCTCTCAGCCCCAAGAGTGTCCACCCTTATGTCTCAATCAGCTGTGGGTCTAGAGATGGTCAATCCAGGTGGCATCACAGCCCCTGAACGAATTTTGTAAGAATTTCTCTCTCTTTCACTGTCTTTGTTTCACGGGATTTTAAAAGTAATTGATTTTTATAATGGGGTTTAGCTGCTTTTCACTGCTCTGTTTATGCTGCTTTACACCCACTTGACTCATTTACAGAGAGATATCAATACATAGCTTTGAAGATTCTTCCTAGTCAGGTATATTCTTGGGCGGTGAATAGGGGGTGTCGAGTCCAGTTCACTGAGCAAGGAGTAGGTCTTGTCTATTACATATTGGGTTTATGGAACGGTATCTGAGCTAATTTGAAACCCTTGTTTTCTCCCTCACCCGACCTCACCTTTCCCGTTAAGCAGCCATAGTGTGTTTTGTAAACGTGTGTCTCTGTTCTGTTTTGTAATTCAGTTCAAGTGTAGCGGTTTTTACATTCCCTCTATAAGTGATATCTTATGATAAGTGTCTTTTTCTGTGTGACTTATTTCACTTAGAATCGTCGTACCTAAATCCTCTCATCATGCTGCTACTAGCCTTATGACGTTAATTTCATGGCTGAGTGATATGCCATTGTACATAAGGACCACAACTTCCTTATCCATTTTTCTCTTTCCTGGGATATTTAAGGTGTAACGAAGTGGAGGTTCTTGTCAACAGAGCAGCCCTAAACTTTGGGGTGCCTGTGTCTTGCTGATTTTTAGTTTTCCCAATTTATACGCCCATGAGTGGAAGTGCCTTATGCTCTCTATGCTGAGTTCTTTAGATGTTTCAGGAAACACCGTACACTTCTCCAGAGTGGCTGTTGGCAATTTACATCCCGCCCATCAGCGTAGTAAGGCTCCCGTTTCTCCATGGCCTGTCCTGCATTTCTGGTTTTGACACTTTATTCAGCATGGCCCTTTTGACCGATGGGAAGCGAGACTTCTTTGTAGCGCTGATTTGCCTTTCCAGGTTGCTTGGTTGGCCAAAAAGGGCGTATGCGTTTTTTCCTGAATATATTCAGGAAAAAACGCATACGCCCTTTTTGGCCAAGGGCATCATGGTCGAGGTTTTGCCGCTTTTCCTGTGCTTTAAAGGCGATTCGACTCTACCTCCTGAAATCTGTTTCCTGCAATTCTGCCTTGCTTTCAAATCCTCCTCGTTGCCTTCCCTCAATATATTTGTGGACGAGAGTTATCATTTATAACTCTGCAGGTTTGTGAATTGCAGTGCCCCTGAGCTCGATTTTTCAACTCGTTTTTTTGGGAGCTGGCCGCAAAAGCACAGGATTGCTTCAGGCCCTGTTCTGCTTCCGGGCGGCAGGCTGAGCCTGTGGTTAATTCTTCTTCCTGATGGGAAAATAGAGTGACCTGTGCCTGTCCCAACACCTAGAGCTAGTCTCTCACTGGTTCCCCCTCTTCCCGTTCATCCTCAGGACAATTTGCAACCTGTACGGAACAGGAGGTTGAAGGTGCTGATTCTCGAAGGAGGGAGATTGCTAGTAAAGCGGCTGTAATGGCCAACCCGAGCACAAGGAGATGAGAAATGAGGTGCGTTTTCGAAACCTTTCCCGATCACACGGTGTACCATCTTCTGGGTTTCTCATGCATGTTTTTGTTATAGGAAGATGCCCTTGAACTTGGAGATTTGGGACCCATGGGATGGGTACCACGCAGTATTACTTTAAAGGGCCTGCGTTTCCTCAACCAACCTGACCAAACCTCTCAGCCACAAGAGTGTCCACCCTTATGTCTCAATCAGCTGTGGGTCTAGAGATGGTCAATCCAGGTGGCATCACAGCCCCTGAACGAATATTGTAAGAATTTCTCTCTCTTTCACTGTCTTTGTTTCACGGGTTTTTAAAAGTAATTGATTTTTATAATGGGGTTTAGCTGCTTTTCACTGCTGTTTTTATGCTGCTTTACACCCACTTGACTCACTTACAGAGAGATATCAATACATAGCTTTGAAGATTCTTCCTAGTCAGATATATTCTTGGGCGGTGAATAGGGGGTTTTTGCGTCCAGTTCACTGAGCAAGGAGTAGGTCTTGTCTATTACATATTGGGTTTATTGAACGGTATCTGAGCTAATTTGAAACCCTTGTTTTCTGCCTCACCCGACCTCACCTTTCCCGTTAAGCAGTCATAGTGTGTTTTGTAAACGTGTGTCTCTGTTCTGTTTTGTAATTCAGTTCAAGTGTAGCGGTTTTTACATTCCCTCTATAAGTGATATCTTATGATAAGTGTCGTTTTCTGGTTGACTTATTTCACTTAGAATCGTCGTACCTAAATCCACTCATCATGCTGCTACTAGCCTTATGACGTTGATTTCCTGGCTGAGTGATATTCCATTGTACATAAGGACCACAACTTCTTTATCCATTTTTTTCTTTCCTGGGATATTTAAGGTGTAACGAAGTGGAGGTTCTTGTCAACAGAGCAGCCCTAAACTTTGGGGTGCCTGTGTCTTGCTGATTTTTACTTTTCCCAATTTATACACCCATGAGTGGAAGTGCCCTATGCTCTCTAAGCTGAGTTTTTTAGAGGTTTCAGGACACACCGTACACTTCTCCAGAGTGGCTGTTGGCAATTTACATGCCGCCCATCAGCGTAGCAAGGCTCCCGTTTCTCCATGGCCTGTCCTGCATTTCTGGTTTTGACACTTTATTCAGCATGGCCCTTTTGACCGATGGGAAGCGAGACTTCTTTGTAGCGCTGATTTGCCTTTCCAGGTTGCTTGGTTGGCCAAAAAGGGCGTATGCGTTTTTTCCTGAATATATTCAGGAAAAAACGCATACGCCCTTTTTGGCCAAGGGCATCATGGTCGAGGTTTTGCCGCCTTTCCTGTGCTTTAAAGGCGATTCGAATCTACCTCCTGAAATCTGTTTCCTGCAATTCTGCCTTGCTTTCAAATCCTCTTCGTTGCCTTCCCTCAATATATTTGTGGACGAGAGTTATCATTTCTAACTCTGCAGGTTTGTGAATTGCAGTGCCCCTGAGCTCCATTTTTCAACTCACTCTCTTCGGAGCTGGCTGCAAAAGCGCAGGATTGCTTCAGGCCCTATTCTGGTTCCGGGCGGCAGGCTGAGCCTGTGGTTAATTCTTCTTCCTGATGGGAAAATAGAGTGACCTGTGCCTGTCCCAACACCTAGAGCTAGTCTCTCATTGGTTCCCCCTCTTCCCGTTCATCCTCAGGACAAATTGCAACCTGTACGGAACAGGAGGTTAAAGGTGCTGATTCTCCACGGAGGGAGATTGCTACTAACGCGGCTGGAATGGCGAACCCGAGCACAAGGAGATGAGAAATGAGGTGCGTTTTAGAAACCTTTCCCGATCACACGGTGTACCATCTTCTGGGTTTCTCATGCATGTTTTCGATGTAGGAAGATGCCCTTGAACCTGGAGATTTGGGACCCATGGGATGGGTACCACGCAGTATTACTTTAAAGGGTCTGCGTTTGCTCACCCAACCTCACCAAACCTCTCAGCCCCAAGAGTGTCCACCCTTATGTCTCAATCAGCTGTGGGTCTAGAGATGGTCAATCCAGGTGGCATCACAGCCCCTGAACGAATTTTGTAAGAATTTCTCTCTCTTTCACTGTCTTTGTTTCACGGGATTTTAAAAGTAATTGATTTTTATAATGGGGTTTAGCTGCTTTTCACTGCTCTGTTTATGCTGCTTTACACCCACTTGACTCATTTACAGAGAGATATCAATACATAGCTTTGAAGATTCTTCCTAGTCAGGTATATTCTTGGGCGGTGAATAGGGGGTGTCGAGTCCAGTTCACTGAGCAAGGAGTAGGTCTTGTCTATTACATATTGGGTTTATGGAACGGTATCTGAGCTAATTTGAAACCCTTGTTTTCTCCCTCACCCGACCTCACCTTTCCCGTTAAGCAGCCATAGTGTGTTTTGTAAACGTGTGACGCTGTTCTGTTTTGTAATTCAGTTCAAGTGTAGCGGTTTTTACATTCCCTCTCTAAGTGATATCTTATGATAAGTGTCTTTTTCTGTGTGACTTATTTCACTTAGAATCGTCGTACCTAAATCCTCTCATCATGCTGCTACTAGCCTTATGACGTTAATTTCATGGCTGAGTGATATGCCATTGTACATAAGGACCACAACTTCCTTATCCATTTTTCTCTTTCCTGGGATATTTAAGGTGTAACGAAGTGGAGGTTCTTGTCAACAGAGCAGCCCTAAACTTTGGGGTGCCTGTGTCTTGCTGATTTTTAGTTTTCCCAATTTATACGCCCATGAGTGGAAGTGCCTTATGCTCTCTATGCTGAGTTCTTTAGATGTTTCAGGAAACACCGTACACTTCTCCAGAGTGGCTGTTGGCAATTTACATCCCGCCCATCAGCGTAGTAAGGCTCCCGTTTCTCCATGGCCTGTCCTGCATTTCTGGTTTTGACACTTTATTCAGCATGGCCCTTTTGACCGATGGGAAGCGAGACTTCTTTGTAGCGCTGATTTGCCTTTCCAGGTTGCTTGGTTGGCCAAAAAGGGCGTATGCGTTTTTTCCTGAATATATTCAGGAAAAAACGCATACGCCCTTTTTGGCCAAGGGCATCATGGTCGAGGTTTTGCCGCTTTTCCTGTGCTTTAAAGGCGATTCGACTCTACCTCCTGAAATCTGTTTCCTGCAATTCTGCCTTGCTTTCAAATCCTCCTCGTTGCCTTCCCTCAATATATTTGTGGACGAGAGTTATCATTTATAACTCTGCAGGTTTGTGAATTGCAGTGCCCCTGAGCTCGATTTTTCAACTCGTTTTTTTGGGAGCTGGCCGCAAAAGCACAGGATTGCTTCAGGCCCTGTTCTGCTTCCGGGCGGCAGGCTGAGCCTGTGGTTAATTCTTCTTCCTGATGGGAAAATAGAGTGACCTGTGCCTGTCCCAACACCTAGAGCTAGTCTCTCACTGGTTCCCCCTCTTCCCGTTCATCCTCAGGACAATTTGCAACCTGTACGGAACAGGAGGTTGAAGGTGCTGATTCTCGAAGGAGGGAGATTGCTAGTAAAGCGGCTGTAATGGCCAACCCGAGCACAAGGAGATGAGAAATGAGGTGCGTTTTCGAAACCTTTCCCGATCACACGGTGTACCATCTTCTGGGTTTCTCATGCATGTTTTTGTTATAGGAAGATGCCCTTGAACTTGGAGATTTGGGACCCATGGGATGGGTACCACGCAGTATTACTTTAAAGGGCCTGCGTTTCCTCAACCAACCTGACCAAACCTCTCAGCCACAAGAGTGTCCACCCTTATGTCTCAATCAGCTGTGGGTCTAGAGATGGTCAATCCAGGTGGCATCACAGCCCCTGAACGAATATTGTAAGAATTTCTCTCTCTTTCACTGTCTTTGTTTCACGGGTTTTTAAAAGTAATTGATTTTTATAATGGGGTTTAGCTGCTTTTCACTGCTGTTTTTATGCTGCTTTACACCCACTTGACTCACTTACAGAGAGATATCAATACATAGCTTTGAAGATTCTTCCTAGTCAGATATATTCTTGGGCGGTGAATAGGGGGTTTTTGCGTCCAGTTCACTGAGCAAGGAGTAGGACTTGTCTATTACATATTGGGTTTATTGAACGGTATCTGAGCTAATTTGAAACCCTTGTTTTCTGCCTCACCCGACCTCACCTTTCCCGTTAAGCAGCCATAGTGTGTTTTGTAAACGTGTGTCTCTGTTCTGTTTTGTAATTCAGTTCAAGTGTAGCGGTTTTTCCATTCCCTCTATAAGTGATATCTTATGATAAGTGTCGTTTTCTGGTTGACTTATTTCACTTAGAATCGTCGTACCTAAATCCACTCATCATGCTGCTACTAGCCTTATGACGTTGATTTCCTGGCTGAGTGATATTCCATTGTACATAAGGACCACAACTTCTTTATCCATTTTTTTCTTTCCTGGGATATTTAAGGTGTAACGAAGTGGAGGTTCTTGTCAACAGAGCAGCCCTAAACTTTGGGGTGCCTGTGTCTTGCTGATTTTTACTTTTCCCAATTTATACACCCATGAGTGGAAGTGCCCTATGCTCTCTAAGCTGAGTTTTTTAGAGGTTTCAGGACACACCGTACACTTCTCCAGAGTGGCTGTTGGCAATTTACATCACGCCCATCAGCGTAGCAAGGCTCCCGTTTCTCCATGGCCTGTCCTGCATTTCTGGTTTTGACACTTTATTCAGCATGGCCCTTTTGACCGATGGGAAGCGAGACTTCTTTGTAGCGCTGATTTGCCTTTCCAGGTTGCTTGGTTGGCCAAAAAGGGCGTATGCGTTTTTTCCTGAATATATTCAGGAAAAAACGCATACGCCGTTTTTGGCCAAGGGCATCATGGTCGAGGTTTTGCCGCCTTTCCTGTGCTTTAAAGGCGATTCGAATCTACCTCCTGAAATCTGTTTCCTGCAATTCTGCCTTGCTTTCAAATCCTCTTCGTTGCCTTCCCTCAATATATTTGTGGACGAGAGTTATCATTTCTAACTCTGCAGGTTTGTGAATTGCAGTGCCCCTGAGCTCCATTTTTCAACTCACTCTCTTCGGAGCTGGCTGCAAAAGCGCAGGATTGCTTCAGGCCCTATTCTGGTTCCGGGCGGCAGGCTGAGCCTGTGGTTAATTCTTCTTCCTGATGGGAAAATAGAGTGACCTGTGCCTGTCCCAACACCTAGAGCTAGTCTCTCATTGGTTCCCCCTCTTCCCGTTCATCCTCAGGACAAATTGCAACCTGTACGGAACAGGAGGTTAAAGGTGCTGATTCTCCACGGAGGGAGATTGCTACTAACGCGGCTGGAATGGCGAACCCGAGCACAAGGAGATGAGAAATGAGGTGCGTTTTAGAAACCTTTCCCGATCACACGGTGTACCATCTTCTGGGTTTCTCATGCATGTTTTCGATGTAGGAAGATGCCCTTGAACCTGGAGATTTGGGACCCATGGGATGGGTACCACGCAGTATTACTTTAAAGGGTCTGCGTTTGCTCACCCAACCTCACCAAACCTCTCAGCCCCAAGAGTGTCCACCCTTATGTCTCAATCAGCTGTGGGTCTAGAGATGGTCAATCCAGGTGGCATCACAGCCCCTGAACGAATTTTGTAAGAATTTCTCTCTCTTTCACTGTCTTTGTTTCACGGGATTTTAAAAGTAATTGATTTTTATAATGGGGTTTAGCTGCTTTTCACTGCTCTGTTTATGCTGCTTTACACCCACTTGACTCATTTACAGAGAGATATCAATACATAGCTTTGAAGATTCTTCCTAGTCAGGTATATTCTTGGGCGGTGAATAGGGGGTGTCGAGTCCAGTTCACTGAGCAAGGAGTAGGTCTTGTCTATTACATATTGGGTTTATGGAACGGTATCTGAGCTAATTTGAAACCCTTGTTTTCTCCCTCACCCGACCTCACCTTTCCCGTTAAGCAGCCATAGTGTGTTTTGTAAACGTGTGACGCTGTTCTGTTTTGTAATTCAGTTCAAGTGTAGCGGTTTTTACATTCCCTCTCTAAGTGATATCTTATGATAAGTGTCTTTTTCTGTGTGACTTATTTCACTTAGAATCGTCGTACCTAAATCCTCTCATCATGCTGCTACTAGCCTTATGACGTTAATTTCATGGCTGAGTGATATGCCATTGTACATAAGGACCACAACTTCCTTATCCATTTTTCTCTTTCCTGGGATATTTAAGGTGTAACGAAGTGGAGGTTCTTGTCAACAGAGCAGCCCTAAACTTTGGGGTGCCTGTGTCTTGCTGATTTTTAGTTTTCCCAATTTATACGCCCATGAGTGGAAGTGCCTTATGCTCTCTATGCTGAGTTCTTTAGATGTTTCAGGAAACACCGTACACTTCTCCAGAGTGGCTGTTGGCAATTTACATCCCGCCCATCAGCGTAGTAAGGCTCCCGTTTCTCCATGGCCTGTCCTGCATTTCTGGTTTTGACACTTTATTCAGCATGGCCCTTTTGACCGATGGGAAGCGAGACTTCTTTGTAGCGCTGATTTGCCTTTCCAGGTTGCTTGGTTGGCCAAAAAGGGCGTATGCGTTTTTTCCTGAATATATTCAGGAAAAAACGCATACGCCCTTTTTGGCCAAGGGCATCATGGTCGAGGTTTTGCCGCTTTTCCTGTGCTTTAAAGGCGATTCGACTCTACCTCCTGAAATCTGTTTCCTGCAATTCTGCCTTGCTTTCAAATCCTCCTCGTTGCCTTCCCTCAATATATTTGTGGACGAGAGTTATCATTTATAACTCTGCAGGTTTGTGAATTGCAGTGCCCCTGAGCTCGATTTTTCAACTCGTTTTTTTGGGAGCTGGCCGCAAAAGCACAGGATTGCTTCAGGCCCTGTTCTGCTTCCGGGCGGCAGGCTGAGCCTGTGGTTAATTCTTCTTCCTGATGGGAAAATAGAGTGACCTGTGCCTGTCCCAACACCTAGAGCTAGTCTCTCACTGGTTCCCCCTCTTCCCGTTCATCCTCAGGACAATTTGCAACCTGTACGGAACAGGAGGTTGAAGGTGCTGATTCTCGAAGGAGGGAGATTGCTAGTAAAGCGGCTGTAATGGCCAACCCGAGCACAAGGAGATGAGAAATGAGGTGCGTTTTCGAAACCTTTCCCGATCACACGGTGTACCATCTTCTGGGTTTCTCATGCATGTTTTTGTTATAGGAAGATGCCCTTGAACTTGGAGATTTGGGACCCATGGGATGGGTACCACGCAGTATTACTTTAAAGGGCCTGCGTTTCCTCAACCAACCTGACCAAACCTCTCAGCCACAAGAGTGTCCACCCTTATGTCTCAATCAGCTGTGGGTCTAGAGATGGTCAATCCAGGTGGCATCACAGCCCCTGAACGAATATTGTAAGAATTTCTCTCTCTTTCACTGTCTTTGTTTCACGGGTTTTTAAAAGTAATTGATTTTTATAATGGGGTTTAGCTGCTTTTCACTGCTGTTTTTATGCTGCTTTACACCCACTTGACTCACTTACAGAGAGATATCAATACATAGCTTTGAAGATTCTTCCTAGTCAGATATATTCTTGGGCGGTGAATAGGGGGTTTTTGCGTCCAGTTCACTGAGCAAGGAGTAGGACTTGTCTATTACATATTGGGTTTATTGAACGGTATCTGAGCTAATTTGAAACCCTTGTTTTCTGCCTCACCCGACCTCACCTTTCCCGTTAAGCAGCCATAGTGTGTTTTGTAAACGTGTGTCTCTGTTCTGTTTTGTAATTCAGTTCAAGTGTAGCGGTTTTTCCATTCCCTCTATAAGTGATATCTTATGATAAGTGTCGTTTTCTGGTTGACTTATTTCACTTAGAATCGTCGTACCTAAATCCACTCATCATGCTGCTACTAGCCTTATGACGTTGATTTCCTGGCTGAGTGATATTCCATTGTACATAAGGACCACAACTTCTTTATCCATTTTTTTCTTTCCTGGGATATTTAAGGTGTAACGAAGTGGAGGTTCTTGTCAACAGAGCAGCCCTAAACTTTGGGGTGCCTGTGTCTTGCTGATTTTTACTTTTCCCAATTTATACACCCATGAGTGGAAGTGCCCTATGCTCTCTAAGCTGAGTTTTTTAGAGGTTTCAGGACACACCGTACACTTCTCCAGAGTGGCTGTTGGCAATTTACATCACGCCCATCAGCGTAGCAAGGCTCCCGTTTCTCCATGGCCTGTCCTGCATTTCTGGTTTTGACACTTTATTCAGCATGGCCCTTTTGACCGATGGGAAGCGAGACTTCTTTGTAGCGCTGATTTGCCTTTCCAGGTTGCTTGGTTGGCCAAAAAGGGCGTATGCGTTTTTTCCTGAATATATTCAGGAAAAAACGCATACGCCCTTTTTGGCCAAGGGCATCATGGTCGAGGTTTTGCCGCCTTTCCTGTGCTTTAAAGGCGATTCGAATCTACCTCCTGAAATCTGTTTCCTGCAATTCTGCCTTGCTTTCAAATCCTCTTCGTTGCCTTCCCTCAATATATTTGTGGACGAGAGTTATCATTTCTAACTCTGCAGGTTTGTGAATTGCAGTGCCCCTGAGCTCCATTTTTCAACTCGCTTTCTTCGGAGCTGGCCGCAAAAGCGCAGGATTGCTTCAGGCCCTATTCTGGTTCCGGGCGGCAGGCTGAGCCTGTGGTTAATTCTTCTTCCTGATGGGAAAATAGAGTGACCTGTGCCTGTCCCAACACCTAGAGCTAGTCTCTCATTGGTTCCCCCTCTTCCCGTTCATCCTCAGGACAAATTGCAACCTGTACGGAACAGGAGGTTAAAGGTGCTGATTCTCCACGGAGGGAGATTGCTACTAACGCGGCTGGAATGGCGAACCCGAGCACAAGGAGATGAGAAATGAGGTGCGTTTTAGAAACCTTTCCCGATCACACGGTGTACCATCTTCTGGGTTTCTCATGCATGTTTTTGTTATAGGAAGATGCCCTTGAACTTGGAGATTTGGGACCCATGGGATGGGTACCACGCAGTATTACTTTAAAGGGCCTGCGTTTCCTCAACCAACCTGACCAAACCTCTCAGCCACAAGAGTGTCCACCCTTATGTCTCAATCAGCTGTGGGTCTAGAGATGGTCAATCCAGGTGGCATCACAGCCCCTGAACGAATATTGTAAGAATTTCTCTCTCTTTCACTGTCTTTGTTTCACGGGTTTTTAAAAGTAATTGATTTTTATAATGGGGTTTAGCTGCTTTTCACTGCTGTTTTTATGCTGCTTTACACCCACTTGACTCACTTACAGAGAGATATCAATACATAGCTTTGAAGATTCTTCCTAGTCAGATATATTCTTGGGCGGTGAATAGGGGGTTTTTGCGTCCAGTTCACTGAGCAAGGAGTAGGACTTGTCTATTACATATTGGGTTTATTGAACGGTATCTGAGCTAATTTGAAACCCTTGTTTTCTGCCTCACCCGACCTCACCTTTCCCGTTAAGCAGCCATAGTGTGTTTTGTAAACGTGTGTCTCTGTTCTGTTTTGTAATTCAGTTCAAGTGTAGCGGTTTTTCCATTCCCTCTATAAGTGATATCTTATGATAAGTGTCGTTTTCTGGTTGACTTATTTCACTTAGAATCGTCGTACCTAAATCCACTCATCATGCTGCTACTAGCCTTATGACGTTGATTTCCTGGCTGAGTGATATTCCATTGTACATAAGGACCACAACTTCTTTATCCATTTTTTTCTTTCCTGGGATATTTAAGGTGTAACGAAGTGGAGGTTCTTGTCAACAGAGCAGCCCTAAACTTTGGGGTGCCTGTGTCTTGCTGATTTTTACTTTTCCCAATTTATACACCCATGAGTGGAAGTGCCCTATGCTCTCTAAGCTGAGTTTTTTAGAGGTTTCAGGACACACCGTACACTTCTCCAGAGTGGCTGTTGGCAATTTACATCACGCCCATCAGCGTAGCAAGGCTCCCGTTTCTCCATGGCCTGTCCTGCATTTCTGGTTTTGACACTTTATTCAGCATGGCCCTTTTGACCGATGGGAAGCGAGACTTCTTTGTAGCGCTGATTTGCCTTTCCAGGTTGCTTGGTTGGCCAAAAAGGGCGTATGCGTTTTTTCCTGAATATATTCAGGAAAAAACGCATACGCCCTTTTTGGCCAAGGGCATCATGGTCGAGGTTTTGCCGCCTTTCCTGTGCTTTAAAGGCGATTCGAATCTACCTCCTGAAATCTGTTTCCTGCAATTCTGCCTTGCTTTCAAATCCTCTTCGTTGCCTTCCCTCAATATATTTGTGGACGAGAGTTATCATTTCTAACTCTGCAGGTTTGTGAATTGCAGTGCCCCTGAGCTCCATTTTTCAACTCGCTTTCTTCGGAGCTGGCCGCAAAAGCGCAGGATTGCTTCAGGCCCTATTCTGGTTCCGGGCGGCAGGCTGAGCCTGTGGTTAATTCTTCTTCCTGATGGGAAAATAGAGTGACCTGTGCCTGTCCCAACACCTAGAGCTAGTCTCTCATTGGTTCCCCCTCTTCCCGTTCATCCTCAGGACAAATTGCAACCTGTACGGAACAGGAGGTTAAAGGTGCTGATTCTCCACGGAGGGAGATTGCTACTAACGCGGCTGGAATGGCGAACCCGAGCACAAGGAGATGAGAAATGAGGTGCGTTTTAGAAACCTTTCCCGATCACACGGTGTACCATCTTCTGGGTTTCTCATGCATGTTTTCGATGTAGGAAGATGCCCTTGAACCTGGAGATTTGGGACCCATGGGATGGGTACCATGCAGTAATACTTTAAAGGGTCTGCGTTTGCTCACCCAACCTCACCAAACCTCTCAGCCCCAAGAGTGTCCACCCTTATGTCTCAATCAGCTGTGGGTCTAGAGATGGTCAATCCAGGTGGCATCACAGCCCCTGAACGAATTTTGTAAGAATTTCTCTCTCTTTCACTGTCTTTGTTTCACGGGATTTTAAAAGTAATTGATTTTTATAATGGGGTTTAGCTGCTTTTCACTGCTCTGTTTATGCTGCTTTACACCCACTTGACTCATTTACAGAGAGATATCAATACATAGCTTTGAAGATTCTTCCTAGTCAGGTATATTCTTGGGCGGTGAATAGGGGGTGTCGAGTCCAGTTCACTGAGCAAGGAGTAGGTCTTGTCTATTACATATTGGGTTTATTGAACGGTATCTGAGCTAATTTGAAACCCTTGTTTTCTGCCTCACCTGACCTCACCTTTCCCGTTAAGCAGCCATAGTGTGTTTTGTAAACGTGTGTCTCTGTTCTGTTTTGTAATTCAGTTCAAGTGTAGCGGTTTTTCCATTCCCTCTATAAGTGATATCTTATGATAAGTGTCGTTTTCTGGTTGACTTATTTCACTTAGAATCGTCGTACCTAAATCCACTCATCATGCTGCTACTAGCCTTATGACGTTGATTTCCTGGCTGAGTGATATTCCATTGTACATAAGGACCACAACTTCTTTATCCATTTTTTTCTTTCCTGGGATATTTAAGGTGTAACGAAGTGGAGGTTCTTGTCAACAGAGCAGCCCTAAACTTTGGGGTGCCTGTGTCTTGCTGATTTTTACTTTTCCCAATTTATACACCCATGAGTGGAAGTGCCCTATGCTCTCTAAGCTGAGTTTTTTAGAGGTTTCAGGACACACCGTACACTTCTCCAGAGTGGCTGTTGGCAATTTACATGCCGCCCATCAGCGTAGCAAGGCTCCCGTTTCTCCATGGCCTGTCCTGCATTTCTGGTTTTGACACTTTATTCAGCATGGCCCTTTTGACCGATGGGAAGCGAGACTTCTTTGTAGCGCTGATTTGCCTTTCCAGGTTGCTTGGTTGGCCAAAAAGGGCGTATGCGTTTTTTCCTGAATATATTCAGGAAAAAACGCATACGCCCTTTTTGGCCAAGGGCATCATGGTCGAGGTTTTGCCGCCTTTCCTGTGCTTTAAAGGCGATTCGAATCTACCTCCTGAAATCTGTTTCCTGCAATTCTGCCTTGCTTTCAAATCCTCTTCGTTGCCTTCCCTCAATATATTTGTGGACGAGAGTTATCATTTCTAACTCTGCAGGTTTGTGAATTGCAGTGCCCCTGAGCTCCATTTTTCAACTCGCTTTCTTCGGAGCTGGCCGCAAAAGCGCAGGATTGCTTCAGGCCCTATTCTGGTTCCAGGCGGCAGGCTGAGCCTGTGGTTAATTCTTCTTCCTGATGGGAAAATAGAGTGACCTGTGCCTGTCCCAACACCTAGAGCTAGTCTCTCATTGGTTCCCCCTCTTCCCGTTCATCCTCAGGACAAATTGCAACCTGTACGGAACAGGAGGTTAAAGGTGCTGATTCTCCACGGAGGGAGATTGCTACTAACGTGGCTGGAATGGCGAACCCGAGCACAAGGAGATGAGAAATGAGGTGCGTTTTAGAAACCTTTCCCGATCACACGGTGTACCATCTTCTGGGTTTCTCATGCATGTTTTCGATGTAGGAAGATGCCCTTGAACCTGGAGATTTGGGACCCATGGGATGGGTACCACGCAGTATTACTTTAAAGGGTCTGCGTTTGCTCACCCAACCTCACCAAACCTCTCAGCCCCAAGAGTGTCCACCCTTATGTCTCAATCAGCTGTGGGTCTAGAGATGGTCAATCCAGGTGGCATCACAGCCCCTGAACGAATTTTGTAAGAATTTCTCTCTCTTTCACTGTCTTTGTTTCACGGGATTTTAAAAGTAATTGATTTTTATAATGGGGTTTAGCTGCTTTTCACTGCTCTGTTTATGCTGCTTTACACCCACTTGACTCATTTACAGAGAGATATCAATACATAGCTTTGAAGATTCTTCCTAGTCAGGTATATTCTTGGGCGGTGAATAGGGGGTGTCGAGTCCAGTTCACTGAGCAAGGAGTAGGTCTTGTCTATTACATATTGGGTT